>NC_081389.1:21386437-21542995 GCF_030684315.1 Stegostoma tigrinum | reverse complement strand
ACATTCATCCCCATGAGCCTGCTAGCAGTCAAAGACTGATTTGTCCTACTTTATTGTTTATTCATTCACGGATGAGGGCATCGCTGGCCAGGCAGCATTTATTTGTCCATTGCTAATTACCCAGAGGGCAGCTCAGAGTCAACCACATTGCTGTGGGTCTGGAGTCACACGTAGGCCAGACCAGGTCAGGATGGCAGCTTCCTTCCCTAAAAAAAACCAGATAGGTTTTTCCTGACAATAGATTTATGGCCACCATTAGATTCTTAATTGCAGATTTTTATTGAATTCAGATTCCACCATCTGCCGTGGCTGGATTCAAACCCAGGTCCTCAGGACATTACCTGGGTCTCTGGATTAACAGGCCCAGCGATAGTACCACTAGGCTGTCATCTCCCCATTTAGTATTACCCCCATTCCCACCTTCTCTCCCTGTGTTTGATCCCTTTTATACTAATGCTGTGGGATCACTCCATTGAAGCTGCAGGAAGTTCAATCCATTCATTATAATAAAATGTGAGGCTGGATGAACACAGCAGGCCAAGCAGCATCTCAGGAGCACAAAAAGCTGACGTTTCGGGCCTAGACCCTTCATCAGAGAGCATGAAGGGTCTAGGCCCGAAACGTCAGCTTTTGTGCTCCTGAGATGCTGCTTGGCCTGCTGTGTTCATCCAGCCTCACATTTTATTATCTTGGAATTCTCCAGCATCTGCAGTTCCCATTATCTCTCAATCCATTCATTAGTCTGTTTAGCTCTACTGATGAATTTGCAATTGGAAAGCTGATCACTGGCTTTTAAAATAAAAACCCTGTGAGGAAAGTAATCTGCCTTCCTAATCTTTCTCGTGCCCATGTGACTCCAGGACCATAGCAATGCCACTGAAATCAACAAGAAGGGCAGTCGTGTCCAGGGAAATTAGGGTTGGGCAGGCAATGCTGGGCGTGAGTGTGTGATGCCTATATCCTGTGAAGGAATTTTGCCCATCCTATTTGAGACGCAGGTTCGGGGGCCTGGTGGCTCAGCGGTTAGCCTTGCCGTTCCACTGTACCAGGGGCCCAGGTTCGATTCCACCCTCGGGCAACCGTCCGTAGGGAGTTTGCACATTCTCCCCATGTCTGCGTGGGTTTCCTCTGGGTTCTCCAGTTTCCTCCCAGGCCGTGCTAAATTACCCACTAGTGTCCGGGGATATGTGGGTTAGCCATGGGAAATACAGGGTTACAGGGAATGGGGGTAGGATGCTGCTTTGAGGGTCGGTGGCTCACGATGGGCCGAATGGCCTGCTTCTACTCTGCAGGGATTCTGGGTTTCCCCCGCGAGCGCGCTGAGTTTTGCTCTTTGTGCTTTCAGACGTCCCGCTGGGAATCTTCGACATGGTAGTGACGGACCCTTCCTGCCCGGCCTCGCTGCTGAAATGCGCGGAATCCCTTTCCCTTCCTGTGGTGTCTCAGGAGTGGGTCATCCAGAGTTTGATCATGGGGCAGAGAGTCAGCCACCGCAGCCACCCCAACTACAAACACACCTACAAACCCAGTTAAAGGGAAATGGTCCAGCGTGTCCCTCTCCGCCCCCCCCACCCCACCCCACACCCTCCTCCCCCACCCCACCCCTCCCTCTCCGCCCCCCCCCCACCCCTCCCTCCTCCGCCCCCCCCACCCCACACCCTCCTCCCCCTCCCCAACCCTCCCTCTCCGCCCCCCTCCCCAACCCTCTCTCTCCTCCCTCCCCCCCACCCCACCCCTCCCCTCCCCTCTCCGCCCCTCCCTCTCCTCTGTCTCCTCCGTCCCTCCCCCCCCACCCCTCCCTCTCCTCCCTCCCTCCCCCCACCCCTCCCTCTCCTCCCCTCCCCACCTTCCCTCTCTTCCCTCCCTCCCCCCCCACCCCTCCCTCTCCTCCCTCCCTCCCCCCCCCACCCCTCCCTCTCCTCCCTCCCCACCTTCCCTCTCCTCCCTCCCTCCCCCCACACCCCTCCTCCCCACCCCTCCCTCTCCTCCGTCCCCGCATCCCACCCTCTCCTCCCTCCCCCTTACCCCTCCCTGTCTTCCCTCCCCCTTACCCCTCCCTGTCCAATCCCCCCCCCACCCCCCCACCTAGCTCTCAACCGCCAATCAATTGTGCCGTTGTTTTACATTTTAGAAGCTTTTAATTGTGTGTGTTTGTAATTGCATGTATGAAAATGTACATAGTTTTATTGGTTTCTTTTTATTAAAAAATAATGGAATAAACTGGTGTCTTTTCTTTTCTCGTCAGTTTCAAATTCATTGCGTTCTCTCCGTTTCCTGGTGACCGGCTCTGAAAGGTATTGAGGCCAGGTCAGGGCCTGGTGTAATTTTGGCGTAGTTTGTTTTTGCCGGGGCAGTGAAACTTAGCTTCACCGATAACACTCTGTATTGTCGGCTAGTTCCTTTCACTTGTTTTGGGGAAGGCTAACCCAGCTTTCTGCGCGCACCAAACAGATAGAATTGATTTTTTTTTTAAGAAACAAAAGAAGTGCTGATGCAGGGAAATGGGAAAACAAAAACAAAGTGCTGGAGAAACTCAGCCGGTCTGGCAACATCCGTAGAGAGAGAGAGACGGACAGAGTTAAGTGACCCTTCTTCAGAAAGTTTTCCAGCAATTTCTGTTTTTGTTGTAAATTTTTTCCCCAGAGAATGGGGTGGCAGGGGGGTGTCTGGAATACCCTGCTTGGGAGGGCAGTTGATGTTGGAAAACTCAACTTTTTTTTAAACAAATCCTCAGATGAGCAATTTGAAATGTTTCAAACATTCAAGGTGAGGAGAGGTGGGGACTAATGTGGTTTTCGTGTCGCTTTGCTGGTATAGGCTCTGTGGGCTGAAGGGCCACCTCTGTACGGTTCTAGTTAATTCATAGAATTGTACAGCGCAGGATGAGGCCATTCAGCCCAGTTTGCCTGTGCAAGCCACTTCAAAGAGTGATCCAATTAGTCCCGCTGCCTCCTCACCAACCCCTACCTGTGCTCTGCTGCCCCACCCACAGCCCCTATTCGCTTATTTATCGGTGTTCCCGCTTATGGAAAGTTCTTTTGGAATCTGGTCCCAGAAAAACAGCACAACCTAGATTTGCCACATTAAAAATATACTTCTCATTTCCCAGAACTTCTGCCAAACTCTCATGGAAATCCTACGTCTTCTACCAGCAGAACACATTTCTCCTTCTGGGGGAAAGTTTTGGGGTGTTCTGGGATTGTGGTAGAGAATCACTCGGAGACGCGGAGAGTTCCTCAAGAAGGTGAACTTTTATTTGCAAATAAAAGCCGTGACAATCCGGAAGTATCCTTCAAGAATGATCTCGGGCTTACAGTTCTTATACTTTTTGTTATCACATTTCTTGTCTGGCTTATCAGCACATCCAACTGTGTTAGCCCAGGTTATCTCTCAGTAACCCAATGATGTTAGTCCTGTTATCTTTCCACCTCTGCCACCATGGCTTTTCCCTCCCTCTACTTAATTCATAGTATAATGATTATAGAACATAGAACAGTACAGCACAGAACAGGCCCTTCAGCCCACAATGTTGTGCCGACCATTGATCCTCATGTATGCACCCTCAAATTTCTGTGACCATATACATGTCCAGCAGTCTCTTAAATGTCCCCAATGACCTTGCTTCCACAACTGCTGCTGGCAACGCATTCCATGCTCTCACAACTCTCTGCGTAAAGAACCTGCCTCTGACATCCCCTCTATACTTTCCACCAACCAGCTTAAAACTATGACCCCTCGTGCTAGCCATTTCTGCCCTGGGAAATAGTCTCTGGCTATCAACTCCATCTATGCCTCTCATTATCTTGTATACCTCAATTAGGTCCCCTCTCCTCCTCCTTTTCTCCAATGAAAAGAGACCGAGCTCAGTCAACCTCTCTTCATAAGATAAGCCCTCCGGTCCAGGCAGCATCCTGGTAAACCTCCTCTGAACCCTCTCCAAAGCATCCACATCTTTCCTATAATAGGGCACCCCAGAACTGGACGCAGTATTCCAAGTGCGGTCTAACCAAAGTTTTATAGAGCTGCAACAAGATCTCACGACTCTTAAACTCAATCCCCCTGTTAATGAAAGCCAAAACACCATATGCTTTCTTAACAACCCTGTCCACTTGGGTGGCCATTTTAAGGGATCTATGTATCTGCACACCAAGATCCCTCTGTTCCTGCACGCTGCCAAGAATCCTATCCTTAATCCTGTACTCAGCTTTCAAATTCGACCTTCCAAAATGCATCACCTCGCATTTATCCAGGTTGAACTCCATCTGCCACCTCTCAGCCCATCTCTGCATCCTGTCAATGTCCCGCTGCAGCCTACAACAGCCCTCTACACTGTCAACGACACCTCCGACCTTTGTGTCGTCTGCAAACTTGCTGACCCATCCTTCAATCCCCTCATCCAAGTCATTAATAAAAATTACAAACAGTAGAGGTCCAAGGACAGAGCCCTGTGGAACCCCACTCACCACTTATGCATCTCTACTTTTGCCACAATGGTTTTTTCTACTCTAGAATTGTCTCTAATTTATTCTATTAAAATTAAATGTCTGCCGTTATCTTGCCACAATGGTTTTATCTCCCCACGTGGTCTCCGCCACCTCATACTAATATTTGCTTATCTACTTATTCTTAAACATGCTGACATGAGTGTCTAGTTTCAACTAAATTACTTGACTAAACTAAAGTTAATCTGCCTGACTTATTAATCAAAATCAATTGTTCTTTATTTAATACAATCAATTGTGTTGAACTGATTCACTAGCTCTTGTTCCCCGTTCTAATCCCCTATTGTTTATTATGCTTTTATTGATATATGGCTATCTAACTGAGATGGTCTCTGCAACCCTTTGTCATTTATTGAAATGTGGCTGTTTAACTAAGGTGGCCATGTGTAATCCCTTGTCATGTTTCACATTTTATTTTCCATAGGATGTCCAGAAAGTTGCACATTAATGTAGGCCATTTCCAATACTGTGCCCTGTCACTTTCCTCTGAATATTAAATAGGCTTTAGACAAACACGTTTACATTTAGACTTAACAAAGTGTGAAGCTGGATGAACACAGCAAGCATCTTAGCATTTAGACTTGCCCTTCTGAATGGGTCAGATCAGGAACATCCAAACAAATGGCAATGAGCTGACACAGTAACTAATCTTGCTTTTATAACCAGGTCACTGGGTAAACCCTTGTCCCATTTTTGGGTCCTGTTTATGGACTGAGGGGTAGGGCTTCAGTTTAATATCTCATCCCAGCAATAGCACCTCCAACAGTGCAGCACCCCTTCGGTAGCACAGAATTGTTACAGTGCAGGATGAGGCCATTTGGCCCATCCTGTCTGAACTAGCCTGCTGGACACTCAGTCTTGGTGCAAACTCCTGCCCTTTCCCCATACACTGTGCGATGATCCCTCCAAATAATCATCCTTCGCCCTTTTGAATGCCGAAGTTAGACATGCCCCCCCCCCCCCAACTTCTGGGCAATGCATCCGACATCCTTGTGTTAGAACGAGCCTTGCATCTGCTTCTTTTGTAAAACTGTGCTCTCTGATCCACCCACCACTGCCACAACCAGCAGCTCCAGAGGAGGCAGGAGCACCCAGCCCTGAGAGGTCACCACCCCCCCCCCCCCCCCCCCCCCCCCCGCCCTCACTGAGGGCGAACGGTCAGCCCTCAGTAAGGGGCTCGCCTTTGGCCCTCTCCACCCAAACATTGACAAATACAACTCATGCTTGGACGTTGAATCAGTTTTTCCGCCACCTCTGCGCTTACCTCTTTAACAGTGAGCCTAACGCTCCCCCTGTTGACCCCTTCTCCCACCTCCAACACACCCCCTCCTCCTGGACACCGCCCCCAGGCCTCCTACCTTCCCTTGACCTCTTCATCTCCAACTGCCGCCGAGACATTAACCGCCTCAACCTCGCCACCACCCTCACCCACACCACCCTCTTCCCCACCTCCACAGAACATGCAGGCCTGCGTTCCCTCTGCTCCAACCCCAACCTCACCATAAATCCCGCAGACAAGGGAGGCGCAGTTGTAGCATGGAGCATTGACCTCTGACCTCTACGTCGCTGAGGCCACACGCCAACTCTCCGACACTGCCCCCTGGATCATTACCCCACCCCCCAACCACCAAACCATCATCTCCCAAACCATGGACAACATTATCACCTCCAGTGACTCCACCCACAGCCTGCAACCTCATACTTCCCCAACCCTGCACTGCCCGCTTCTATCTCCTTCCCAAAATCCACAAACCTGACTGCCCCTGGTCAACCCACTCTCTCCACCTGCTACTGCCTCACTGAACTTATCTCCACCTATCTCGACATCATTCTCGCCCCATTGGTCCAGGAAATCCCTACCTGCATCCGTGCCACCACCCATGCCCTGCACTTCCTCCAAACTTCCAATTCCCTGGTCCCCAATGCCACATCTTTACCATGGACATCCAGTTCCTATACACCATTCCCCAGGCAGATGGTCCAAAGGCCCTCTGCTTCTTCCTGTCCCACAGGCCCAACCAGTCCGCCTCCACTGACACCCTCATCCACTTAGCCGAACTCGTCCTCGCCCTCCTCTTTCAATTCCTCACACTTCCTACAGTCAAAGGGGGTGGCCATGGGTACCCGGATGGGCCCAGGCTTTGCCTGTCTCTTTGTAGGTTACGTGGAACAATCCCTCTTCCCTAGCTATACTGGGCCTAAACCCCACCTCTTCCTCTGGGATGACAGTATCGGCGTCGCTTTGTGCTCCCACAAGGAGCTAGAACAGTTCATCCACTTCACCAACACCTTCCACCCCAGCCTTAAGTTCACCTGGACCATCTCCGATACCTCTGTCTCTCCTTCCTGGACGTCTCTGTTTCCATCTCTGGCAACCACCTGGAAACTGATATCCATTTCAAGCCTACTGACTCCCACAGCTACCTACAATACACCTCCTCCCATCCACCTTGCTGCAAAAAATGCCATCCCCTATTCCCAATTCCTTTGCCTCCGCCACATCTCCCAAGACGAGGCATTCCACTCCCGAACATCCCTGATGTCCTCATTTTTCAAGGACCGCAACTTACCCCCAGCAGTGGTCAAGAACGCCCTCGAACATGTCTCCCACATTTCCCGCAACTCATCCCTCACACCCCCTCCCCGCACTAACAACCAAAAAAGAATTCCCCCTACTCTCACATACCACCCCACCAACCTCCGGATACAACGCATCATCCTCCAACACTTCCGCCAACTGCAATCCGACCCCACCACCAAAGACAATTTTTCCTTCCCACCCTTATCTGTCTTCCGGAGAGACCACTTTCTCTGTGACTCCCTTGTCTGCTCCACACTCCCCTCTAGCCCCACCACACCCGGCACTTTTCCCTGCAACTGTGGGAAGTGCTACACCTCCCCCCTCACCCCAATCCCAGGCCCCAAGAAGACTTTCTACATCAGGCAGATGTTCACCTGCACATCTGCTAATGTGGTATACTGCATCCGCTGTTCCTGTTGTGGCCTCCTCTACATTGGGGAAACCAAGCGGAGGCTTGGGGACCGCTTTGCAGAACACCTCCGCTCGGTTTGCACTAAACAACTGCACCTCCCAGTCGTGAACCATTTCAACTCCCTCTCCCACTCCTCAGATGACATGTCCATCATGGGCCTCCTGCAGTACCACAATGATGCCACCCGAAGGTTGCAGGAACAGCAACTCATATTCCGCTTGGGAATCCTGAAGCCCAATGGTATCAATGTGGATTTCACAAGCTTCAAAATCTCCCCTTCCCCCACTGCATCCCAAAACCAGCCCAGCTTGCCCCGCTTCCCTAACCTGTCCTTCCTCCCACCTATTCCCTCCTCCCACCTCAAGCCCCAACCCCATCTCCTACCTACTAGCCTCATCCCACCTCCTTGACCTGACTCTCTTCCCTGGACTGACCTATCCCCACCCTACCTCCCCACCTACACTCACCTTTACTGGCTCCATTCCCACCTCTGTGACCTGTCCATCTTGTCTCCACCTATCTTCTCCTCTATCCATCTTCTATCAGCCTCCCCCGTCTCCCTATTTTTTTCAGAATCCCCTTCCCCTCCCCCAATTCTGATGAAGGCCCAAAATGTCAGCTTTCCTGCTCCTCTGATGCTGCTTGCTCTGCTGCGTTCATCCAGCTCTACACCTTGCTATCTCTCTGGTTTTCCATCATTTTACGAGTGGGAACAAGTTACCCCCGCCCACCCCTCCCCATCCACTCTCTCTATCCTTTCAGCCTTTTTCTCTCTCGTGAAATCTGTCCCAAGTTCTCCAGTCGTTGAAGTTCACTGAAGTTTCTCCTTCCCAGAACGTTTCCTGTAAACACCTTCCACACTCTCTCGCTGATGCATTCACACACTTTCAATGGTGTGGCAGCTAGAGCTGTAGCCAATTCTAACTAACTATTAGGGTCATAGAGCCGTACAGCGCAAGGACACACCCTTTGGTCCAAGTTGTACATGCCACCCAGATATCCTGAATTAATCTAGTCCCATTTGCCAGTATTTGGCCCATATCCCTCTGAACCCTTCCTATTCATGTACCCATCCAGATGCCTTTTAAATTATGCATTTTACCAGCCTCCACCACTTCCTCTGGCAGCTCATTCCATGCACGCTCCACCCTCTGTGTAAAATAGTTGCCCCTTTTGTCCCTTTTAAATCTTTCCGCTCTCACATTAAACCCACACCCCTCTAGGTTTGGACTCTGCTACCCTAGGGAAAAGACCTTGTCTATTCACCCTGTCCACACCCCTCATAATTTTCTAGACCTCTATAAAGTCACCCCCTCAGCATCTGAAGCACCAGGGAAAATAGCCCCAGTCTATTCAGCCTCTCCCTATAGGTCCAAACCCTCCAACCCCAGCAACATCCTTATAAATCTTTTCTGAACCCTTTCAAGTTTCACAAAGTCTTTCCTACAGCAGGGAGACCAGAACTGAACACACTTTTGTCTACTGGGGCAGGAGCAGGCAGACACAATGGGTCAACCAGCCTAACCTTCCCTCCACTGACCCCTTCTCCAGCCTCCAACACACCCCCTCCTCCTGGACATCCCCCTCCCCACCCCCAGGCCTCCTACCTTCCCTCGACCTCTTCATCTCCAACTGCCGTTGAGACATTAACCACCTCAACCTCTCCACCCACCTCACCCACTCCAACCTCTCCCCCCACACAACATGCAGGCCTGCGTTCCCTCTGCTCCAACCCCAACCTCACCATAAATCCCGCAGACAAGGGAGGCGCAGTGGTAGTATGGCGCACTGGCCTCGACATCGCCGAGGCCACACACCAACTCTCCGACGCCGCCTCCTACTGCCCCCTGGATCATGACCCCCTCCCCCAAGCACAAAACCATCATCTCCCAAACCATCCATGACCTTATCACTTCAGGTGACCTCCCACCCACAGCCTCCAACCTCATTGTTCCCCAAACCCGCACCGCTTCTATCTCCTTCCCAAAATCCACAAACCTGCCTGCCCTGGCCGACCCACTGCCTTCACCGGCTCCTGCCCCACCGAACCCATCTCCACCCATCTGGACTCCATTTTCTCCCCTTTGGTCCAGGAACTTCCTACCTATGTCCGTGATACCAACCACACCTTCCACCTCCTCCAGAACGTCCAACTCCCCGGTCCCCAACACCTCATTTTCACCATGGACGTCCAGTCCCTATACACCAGTATTCCTCATGCAGATGGCCTTAAGGCCCTCTGCTTCTTCCAGTCATGCAGACCCAACCAGTCTCCCTCCACCGACACCCTCATCCGCCTAGCCAAACTCATCCGCACCCTCAACAACTCTTTCGATTCCTCCCACTTCCTATAGACTAAGGGGGTGGCCATGGGCAACCGCATGGGCCCAAGCTATGCCTGCCTCTTTAGTTACGAGGAACAGTCCCTCTTCCGCGCCTACACAGGCCCCAAACCCCACCTCTTCCTCCATTACATTGATGACTGTATCGGCGCCGCCTCATGCTCCCAACAGGAGCTCGAACAGTTCATCCACTTCACCAACACCTTCCACCCCAACCTAAAGTTCACCTGGGCCATCTCCAACACATCCCTTCCCTTCCTGGACCTCTCTGTCTCCATCTCAGGCAACCAGCTACAAACCGATGTCCATTTCAAGCTCACCGACTCCCACAGTTACCTGGAATATACCTCCTCCTACCCACCTTCCTGCAAAAATTCTATCCCCTATTCCCAATTCCTTCGCCTCCGCTGCATCTGCTCCCAGGATGAGGCATTCCACTCCCGCACATCCCAGATGTCCTCATTCTTTAAGGGCTGCATCTTCCCGCCCACAGTGGTTGAGAATGCCCTCGACCGTCTCTCCCGCATTTCCCGCAACTTATCCCTCACACCCCCACAATAACCGCCAAAAATGAATCGCCCTCGTCCTCACATACCATCCGACCAACCTCCGGATACAACGCATCATCCTCCGACACTTCCGCCATTTACAATCCGACCCCACCACCCAAGACATTTTTCCATCCCCTCCCCTGTCTGCTTTCCGGAGAGACCACTCTCTCCGTGACTCCCTTGTTCGCTCCACACTGCCCTCCAACCCCACCACACCCGGCACCTTCCCCTGCAACCACAGGAAATGCTACACTTGTCCCCACACCTCCTCCCTCACCCCTATCCCAGGCACCAAGATGATTTTCCACATCAAGCAGATGTTCACCTGCACATCTGCCAATGTGGTATACTGCATCCACTGTACCCGGTGTGGCTTCCTCTACATTGGGGAAACCAAGCGGAGGCTTGGGGACCGCTTTGCAGAACACCTCCGCTCGGTTCGCAATAAACAACTGCACCTCCCAGTCGCGAACCATTTCAACTCCGCCCCCGCCCCCACCCCCCCCCCCCCCCCCATTCCTCAGACGACATGTCCATCATGGGCCTCCTGCAGTGCCACAATGATGCCACCCGAAGGTTGCAGGATCAGCAACTCATATTCCGCTTGGGAACCCTGCAGCCCAATGGTATCAATGTGGACTTCACAAACTTCAAAATCTCCCCTTCCCCCACTGCATCCCAAAACCAGCCCAGCTCTTCCCCTCCCCCCACTGCATCCCAAAACCAGCCCAGCTCATCCCCACCTGCCTAACCTGTTCTTCCTCTCACCTCTCCCCCCCCTCACCTCAAGCCGCACCTCCATTTCCTACCCACTAACCTCATCCCGCCTCCTTGACCTGTCCTCCTCCCCGGACTGACCTATTCCCTCCCTACCTCCCCACCCATACTCTCCATCTATCTTCTCCTGTATCCATCTTTGGTCCGCCTCCCCCTCTCTCCCGATTTATTTCAGATTCCTTTCCCCATCCCCCTTTTCTGATGAAGGGTCTAGGCCCAAAACGTCAGCTTTTGTGCTCCTGAGATGCTGCTTGGCCTGCTGTGTTCATCCAGCTCCACACACATTTGTCCCACACAATCACCAAAACCTCCCATGTGCCTACTTGAGAGGCCTAGAACACTGTATGCTTTTTTCAGAGCTGTCTTTACTGATCTTGTCAAGTTTAAAAAGTTATGTAGACACATTTATATCTCTGTTCCTGCACACCTATCACACAGTACCCTTCATGTTGCTTCTCCGTGTTCTTTTGTACAAAAAGGCACCCCTTTGTGTTTCTCCACATTGAACTTTATTTGCCATCTCTCTGCCACTCCATCAATATCTTCTTGAAGTCCTACCACATCTTGAAATAACTCCACAGAGGCCTGTACTTTGTCACCAAATCACCCCTTTTTTTAAAACATGGGCAGTCCTTGACCAAAGCACTGCCTCATTCACAGTCAGGCACAGACTATCCCTGACACATACCATTTTTATCTGTCAGCAAGACTCCCTGATCGGACCAAGTTAACAAACCCAATCAGGAAAGTCCTATGATGTCCAACTGGCTGACCTTGTTACAATCACCGCACACCTCAGTTTACAAATCTCCGAAGTGTTCCATCCTCTGATAACTTCGAAATTGGCACCCCCGCAGCAAGATTTAGCTCATTAATCTCAGGAATAGCCAGCGTCCCAGTATCAGCTCCTGGGAGCTCCACGCCTTCTTTCAGCCCAAAAATATCTATCGACCGCGACTGTTTTCTTTCCCTTCGTGAATCTGCGTCCACATTGTTACTGTACCTTTTATTCCACAACCTATCACTTTCTTCACAAGTCTGTCAGTGCTCATACCTTTTGGTCTCCCATATAGACCACATCACACCTTCACCCTCCTCAACCCTGTCTGCTCCTGCTTCCAAACACACCAGCAAGTTCCCCCTTTCGAAATCAATGCTCAAGAAACATACTGGGCTTGGTACGTTAACACAGACACTGTCAAACCTGCTGAGTGCCTCCAGCACCTCCAGTTTTATTTTCAGATTTCCAGCACCAGCAGAATTTTGCTTTTATTCATTGGAAAAACCTGTGATTCTCTCTTTTCTCGCCTTTGTGATAACACGTCACAAATCAGCACAGACCGCAAGTTTCCATTTGGCTGTGATCTGGAACAACTGTAATACAAAGTGGGATGAAGGATTCTTTTTAAAAAGCAGAGAGTGGGTTTAGAGTGGCTCAGTGCTTAGCACTGCCGCCTCACAGCACCAGGGACCGGGTTCGATTCCACCCTCGGGCGACTGTCTGTGTGGAACCTGCACATTCTCCTTGTGTCTGTGTGGGTTTTCTCCGGGTGCTCTGCTTTCCTGCCACAGAACAAAGATGGACAGGGTGGGGTGGATTGGCAATGCTAAAGCACCCGTAGTGTTCAGGGATGCGCAGGCTAAGTCGACTGGCCATGCTTTTCTGATGAAGGGACTAGACCCGAAACATCAGCCTTCCTGCTCCTATGATGCTGCTTGGCCTGCTGTGTTCATCCAGCTCTACACCACCTTGTTATCTCAAATTCTCCAGCATCTGCGGTTTCTATTATCTATTGCCATGGAAATTGCAGGGTTATAGAGAGAGGGTAGGGGGTGGGTCTGGGAGGAATGGTCTTCGGCGGGTTGGCGACACTTGATGGGCCGAATGGCCTGCTTCCACGCCGTAGGGATTGTATGAAAGAGGAAAGTCATTGGTCACCAGTGGGGTGGGGGGGGGGGGGGGGGGGCGGGGGGGGCTGTTAAAATTGGAGAGGCACGAGATGGGGTTTGGGGGCTGATTCCCGCTAAGTAATTCCCCCACAAAGGGGGCATGAGTGAGCCTGACAGTTTCCCACTTGAAGGTCACTTGATAAGAGTCGCTTTTCATCCCTGCATTTTGTTTCTTAAAAATGGTATCGGAAGACTCCAGAACAAGGCAGTGTTTCATGTGACAGCAATTCAGTGATTAGACAAGTCATTCAACAGGACGTTACAACTCAAGGTCACAAACCATGCAGCCTCTTAGAACAGGGTTCAGAAACACAGCTTCAACCTGCCTTACCACAGATGTCATTTATGGGGGTGGGTGCGCTGGGGGCTGGGGGCACCTGCCCAAATTGCCAGCACATCCCCTCAACAGCCAGGAAGGATCGAAGAGGTAACGGGAGACGTTGATCCGTGCAGCAGGTTGGAGGGTGGATGTGAGGGGGCTGGACCGCAGGCTCTGACATTGCTGCCTGCGATCTCGCTCAGTTGATGAATGGGCAGAGTGGGGTCAGTGAGGAGGTACATGAGGGAGAGGACCACAAGAAACAGGAACGGGGGTAGGCCATTCAGCCCCTTGAATCTGCTGTGCCAGTAAATAGGATTGTGGTTGTTCCAACATTCCTCACAGCCACTTACCTGCCCTCCTCCGTAACCCTTCATTCCCGACTGATCGAGCATCTATCTCAGCCTTAAGTATACACAAGGACTCCACCTCCCACAGCTCTCTGTGGCAAGGAGTTCCGAAGACTCTCAGCCCTGAGAGAAGAAATCCCTCCTCATCTCAGTCTTAAATTGGTGCCCCTTAATTCTGACACTGTGCCCTCTGGTCCTAGACTCTCCCGTGAGGGGAAACATCTTCTCAGCATTGAGCCTGTCCAGCCCCTTAGGAAACCTTTAGGTTTCAAAGCGATCACCTCCCATTCTTCTAAACCGTAGTGAGTAGATTCCCAGCCTGTTTAGTCTTTGACCATAAGACAATCCATCCCAGACCAGGGATCGTCGTCATGATCCTTCTCTTAACGGCCTTTAATGAAATGATATCTTTCCTTAAATAAGGGGACCAGAACTCTCAGTACTCCAGATACGGTCTCACCAGCACCTTGTACAGTCGCAGTGAGGTTTCCCTACTCTTATTCTCCTAACCCCTTGAAATAAGGGCCAACATTCCATGACCCTTCCCGATTCCCTGCTGCCCCAGTGTGCTAGCTTTCTGTGTTTTATGCACAAGTCCCTACCACATCCCTATGTGTTGCAGCTTTCTTTCTCCATTTAAATAATGTTTTAATCTTTTATCCTACTTTCCAAAATGATCAAATTTACATTTTCCCACATTATACACCATTTGCCAACCTTTTGTCTACTTATTTTTCCTTTCAATATACCATTACTAACGCTCTTGCTCCCGGCTACTTTCCACCTACTTTTGTATCGTCTGCAAAGCATGCTCTTTGGAGGGTTGGTGTGGGTTCGATGGGCTGAATGGCCTGCTTTCCCCGCTGGAGAGATTCTATGATTCTACAAGTGAGAGGCCAAACGGTTCCGAGAGGACTGCATCTCAAACACCAACTCCTCCAGGAGTGAGTGTGAAGATTGTGCAAATGCTCGTTTTAACCTGATGACATTGTGTTAAATATACAGCCAATATCATTCTAATTAAATTGCTGCTTTTTCTGAGTCAACTCCTAAGCCTGAGCTCCCTGTAAGGGCTAGTCAATTAGTCACTGCTCCCTGGAACTCTCCTCCTCCAGCCCTACAGAACATGTTTCCTTTGATATATTTAATGTACTGCTTTTTACCCTCTGCTGCAGCCTTTCATCTCAGTGACCCCTCCACCCCATCCAATTAAACGAAGATAACAGCAAAATTACAAATTTTGTGCTCTGTCCTAACTTACTGTTTAAGTCAAAATCTACTCATGAACCCATTCTTCAGTGAGCTGGCAAATGGCAAACTCACTGTGGTGTAGCAATGCTGCCATCCAGTGTCAGGAATAGGGATTGCAGTGCAAAAACAAAGCCGGGGACCTCCTGCACTGCCACAATGATGCCACCCGAAGGTTGCAGGAACAGCAACTCATATTCCGCCTGGGAACCCTGCAGCCTAATGGTATCAATGTGGACTTCACCAGCTTCAAAATCTCCCCTTCCCCCACCGCATCCCAAAACCAGCCCAGTTCGTCCCCTCCCCCCACTGCACCACACAACCAGCCCAGCTCTTCCCTTCCCCCACCGCATCCCAAAACCAGTCCAACCTGTCCCCGCCTCCCTAACCTTTCTTCCTCTCGCCCATCCCTTCCTCCCACCCCAAGCCGCACCCCCCGCTACCTACTAACCTCATCCCACCTCCTTGACCTGTCCGTCTTCCCTGGACTGACCTATCCCCTCCCTACCTCCCCACCTATACTCTCCTCTCCACTATCTTCTTTTCTCTCCATCTTCGGTCCGCCTCCCCCTCTCTCCCTATTTATTTCAGAACCCTCACCCCATCCCCCTCTCTGATGAAGGGTCTAGGCCCGAAACGTCAGCTTTTGTGCTCCTGAGATGCTGCTTGGCCTGCTGTGTTCATCCAGCCTCACATTTTATTACCGGGGACAGTTTGTCCTGATCTAGGAACTCGTGTATCCCAGAGTTAGTTCGAGTGGGTTTCTGAAGTTTTCAGTAACAGTAAATCAACCAACAGGGGGACAGGTCTATAGACATGTATGGTCAGCAGCTACTGAGACTATTGAAAATGAGGGTGATACCTACCTTGGGTTTTAATAAAAGAAAGTGAGGATTATAATCAGTTTTAAATTTTATGAATGGGGAGTTGTGTGAGAAGTCTTAATTTCGACACGGAGGAGATAAAAGATGCAAATTGCTTTTATGGGTGATGCATTTGCAATTTAGAAGATTGTATTTACATAACGCCTCTCACAACGTTTGGCTGTTCCATGAAGCCGTACAGCCTGTGAAAACTCCGAGGTGCAGTCAATGTTATCGGAAATGTGGCAACCAACTTGAACAAGCTTTCACAAGGAAAGCACTTGCGATAGCGAACAGGTCATCCGTGAGCATTGTTGATTGGGGAATAAATACCAGGTGGAGAAGATGCATTTTGATGTTGCGACGGGAACTTCCACGAGAGAAAAGAGGATTTGAATTTGCATCACGCTCTTCTGCCCCGAGTGCGTTACAATCAGTCAGCTTTGTAGACGTACAGTCACAGTTATAATGAAGGAAGGTCGAATTTGAAAGTTGTACTAACCCTTCAGTATCTTGGCTTCTCCTAAAAGAAAGTGGCAGGAAGCTATTCAACTACAGAGGCATCACAACCAAGTGAATTCTGTAGAGAGATTTCTCGGAGAGACAGATGGGTGGGGTCAGTGTTGGCAATTGGGAGTTGAGCCTTGGCTGGTTTTAAACCAGCAGGGATGGTGTATTAGTGAAAAGGGACTGCACTGCGAGTGCCAGCCTTGATTAAGCGCTTATTGGGGACCTAAATCCACACTTTGAGGCATGTACTGCCCACCGGAGCCGCGGCAGGAACAAGAAAAACAGTTTGGAGGAGCATTGAACAAGGAACAGGCAGAAAATGGTAAGAGATAACAAGGTGCAGAGCCGGATGAAAACAGGAGGCCAAGTAGCATCAGAGGAGCAGGAAAGCTGACACTTCAGGCCTAGACCCTTCATCAGACAAAGTCAGCTCGGGGGAGACGCTGGCATTGTGGGCAGAGGTCTGGGCAGGCTCAAATGAAATTTGAATTCATTTAACAAATTCTAGAATTGAAAGCTGGTCTCACTGATGGTGAACCATAAAACTCATCAATTGTTGTAAACCCATCTGAGTTTTTGAGTGAAATGATACGTTGAATGATCTGGCAATGTAAATGAAATTTAACGCAAGGTTAAATTTGGGAGCAAAAACACAAAGGCAGATAACTATCTGATTGGCAATGGATTGGGTAAGGGGGAGATGCAGCAAGACCTGAGTATCCTTGCACACCATGTCCTGAAAATAAATACACAGGTGCAGCAGGAGGTGAAGAAGGCTAATGTTATGTTGGCCTTTGTAGTGAGCACAGAGGCATAGATGTCTCAGTGCAGTTGCACAGGGCCTTGGTGAGACTATGCACCTGGAACATTGCATGTTACTTTAGTCTCTTTATCTGGGGAAGGATGTTCTGGTGATGAGGGGAATGCAGGAAAGGGTTACCAGACTGATTCCTGGGATGGCAGGACTGACATCCGAAGAGAGACTGCATCGGTTAGGACTATATTCAATGGAGTTTACAAGAATGGGATCTCTCGGAAACCTATAAAACTCTAACAGGATGAGACTGGGAACATCCTTCCAATGTTTACCCTATGACCAGGGAGTCCAGGGGCTCACAGTCAAAGGATACAGGGTAGACCATTTAGGAATGAGATGAGGAGAAATTTTTTCACCCAGGAAGTGGTGGGCCTGTGGAATTCCCTGCCACAGAAAGCAATTGAGGTCAAAAAATTGAATGTTGTCAAGGAGTTGGATATAGTTCTTAGGTGTAAAGGGGTCAAAGGCTATGTGGAGAAAGTGAGAAGAGGGATCCGAATTTAATGATTAGCCATGGTCATAGTGAACAAACAGAGCAGGCTGGAAGGGGTGATAATGGGAACTGCAGATGCTGGAGAATCCAAGATAACAAAGTGTGAAGCTGGATGAACACAGCAGGCCAAACATCATCCCAGGAGCACAGGAGCCCCTCTCTGATGAAGGGTCTAGGCCCAAAACATCAGCTTTTGTGCTCCTGAGATGCTGCTTGGCCTGCTGTGTTCATCCAGTTTCACACTTTATGTTAGGCTGGAAGGGGTGAATGTGTTTCTGTGTTTCTATGGTTCCCTTTAGGGAAGGAAATCTGCCATCCTTACCTGGTCTGATCTACACGTGACTTGAGACCGACAACAATGTGGGAAACGAGAGGTGCATGGGTTTAAGGTGAGAGTGGAAAGATTTGAAATGGAGTTGAGGGGTAATTTTTTCATGTGTATGGAATGAGCTGCCAGAGGCTGGTCAAATTACATTTAAAAATCATTAGATTGGTACATGAGTAGGAAAGATTTAGCAGGAAATAGGCAAAACGGGAAACAGGCAAATGGGTTAAAATTGTTTCAGAGATAGTAGGAACTGCAGATGCTGGAGAATCTGAGATAACAAAGTGTGGGGCTGGATGAACACAGCAGGCCAAGCAGCATCAGAGGAGCAGGAAAGCTGATGTTTTGGGCCTGGACCCTTCATCAGAGTATTTCTGAAGGGTCTAGGCCCGAAACATCAGCCTTCCTGCTCCTCTGATGCTGCTTGGCCTGCTGTGTTCATCCAGCCCCACACCTTGTTATCTCAGATTCTCCAGCATCTGCAGTTCCTACTATCCTGACCTGAAATGTCAGCTTTCCTGTTCCTCTGATGCTGCCTGGCCTGCTGTGTTCCTCTAGACCTTGTTATCTCAGACTGCAGCATCAGCAGCTCCTACTATTCCAGGGGGTAATGTTTAATCCTGTCTAACCTATCTACACTCATAATTTTATTATCAATTATGTCCCCCTTCCAACCTCCTCTGACCTCTGGAAAGGCTGACATTGCAAGATGCAAGGGAGACAGTTAGTCATTGACTTCCCAAGGTACCTAACTATTTTTGCAGTGTTTAGATTGAATTGTGATGCCCCCGTAACCAAATATTCATCAGTGCTCTTTTGGGACGAGTCTGTGCTGTGTAACTCTGACTCTAAGTAATTGAAGAGTTTACTTGAGCTTAGTGCACCCTCTGGTGTCTAAATAATGCAACAACCAGCAAAGCTTATAATGCCGAATGACAAATTGCAGGTTGCAGGAACGACAACTCATATTCCGCTTGGGAACCCTGCAGCCCAATGGTATCAATGTGGACTTCACCAGCTTCAAAATCTCCCCTTCCCCCACTGCATCCCAAAACCAGCCCAGTTCGTCCCCTCCCCCCACTGCATCCCAAAACCAGTCCAACCTGTCTCTGCCTCCCTAACCGGTTCTTCCTCTCACCCATCCCTTCCTCCCACCCCATGCCGCACCCCCATCTACCTACTAACCTCATCCCACCTCCTTGACCTGTCCATCTTCCCTGGACTGACCTATCCCCTCCCTACCTCCCCACCTATACTCTCTCCACCTATCTTCTCCTCTATCCATCTTCGGTCCGCCTCCCCCTCTCTCCCTATTTATTCCAGTTCTCTCTCCCCATCCCCCTCTCTGATGAAGGGTCTAGGCCCGAAACGTCAGCTTTTATGCTCCTGAGATGCTGCTTGGCCTGCTGTGTTCATCCAGCTCCACACTCTGTTATGCTGAATGACAAATTCTGGCCGAAGTTGTGGTTCCCCCACAGTTACAAGGGTCAGGCTCAGCTGCGTTGCTGCTCCTGGCGAGAGATTCAGGGTCCTGATGCTTCCCCTCTTCCTGCAAAGAAGTGCAACGTTATAGCAGTGACTGTCCTTCAGAAGTACTTAAGAATAGTGTTTGATTGAGATTGTGATTTAAAGTGTGGCAGCATCTGTGGACAGAGAATTAATGTTTCTGATGAAGGATCACCAGACATGAAAGGTTAACTTTGTTTTCCTCTCGACAGATGCTGTCAGAGCTGCTGAGTTTCTCTAGGACTTCCCTGTTTTTGTTTCAGTCTTCCAGCACCTGAAGTCAATCACTGCCACAACATTTTTGCATCTTTTTAAAGGAGATATCACAAATGAGAGAGATCTCAGGACACGGGAGGCCATTCAGCCCAGGGTACCTGCACGGGCTTTTGGGTACGAGCACCTTTTCTCAGGTGCTGATCTCTTCCTTTCCCCTGCATATAGTTTCTATCCAAATAATCGTTCAGCATCCTCCTGAATGAATCTACCTCCCCTACGTGACCAGGAAGTACACTCCATACCCCAACCACTCACTAAACGTTCCCCCCACATTTTGCAAATCACTTTAAAGCTTTACCTTCTCGTTCTGCAAATACAAGCAGACACTTGTTAACTGATTGTGGGGGCACAGCCACTTTGCAGCTGGGTGGGCTTGGGGAGGGGTTGTGCTCTGGCAGAGGGTACAAAGATCGACAGGGGATTGGAAAGGCAGACTCAAAACATTGCTTTGAACTGCAACAATAAAACAAGACAGAGCCCTCAAACACAGGGTTTAGGCAAGGGCCTAGCGGAATTATCACTAGACCAGTAATCCAGAAACTCAGCATTCTGGGGGACTTGGGTTTGAATCCTGCTACAGCAGGTGGTGGAATTTGAATTCAATTTTTAAAAATAAATCTGGAATTAAGCACCTACTGATAACCATCCTTGGGGGAAAATCCCATCTGGTTCCCTAATGTGCTTCAGGGAAGGAAATCTGGCCTACATGTGACTCCAGACCCACAGCAATGTGGCTCACTCTCAATTCACCCCCTGGGCAGTTAGGGGATGGATAAGAGGGAGGTGCATCTCCCGTGCACCGACTGATAAATGGTTTAAGTGCCCCACAATCATGATGACAACACAGTGATTGGGACTGCTGTGTCACAGCATCAGGGACCCAGGATTCCAGCCTCGGGTGACTGTCCGTGTGGAGTTTTCACATTCTCCCCGTGTCTGTGTGGTTTCTCTCCAGGTGCTACAGTTTCCTCCCACAGCCCAAAGATCTGCAGTTGAGGTGGACTGGCCATGCTAAATAGCTTGTAGTGTTCAGGGATGTGTTGGCTATGTGGGTTAGCCGTGGTAAAGGGAGGTGTTATAAGGTAGGGGGGTGTGGAGATGATGGGCCGAATGGCCTGCACCCACACTGTATGGTTTCTATAAAGGTGACAGTGCAGGCTGCAGCTTTACGCAAACCAGCACTACAGGCTCACACAATTCTTGGGACAGCAGTGGGTGAGAATGACCTGTGAAAAAGTAATGTTAGTTGTCAAAAAAAAAAAGCTGGTGAAATCACACTGTGTTTAGCAGCAACAACTCAACCACTGGCCTGTGAAAGGTTCTATAGGTTTATTTTCTTGTTACAGCGAGCCTTCTCAGGAACAGATCTCTGTTGTTTCTTGCAACAAGCATATCCACAAAATTTACAACATGGTCAATGAGAAACACACCTCAGACACAGTAAAATCTTCTCATGGTAGCTGTTCATGTGATTCCCAAATTAGGGACAATGACTTTGGTGGGAGTTCTGATGCATTCTGGGGTTCGTGGGTCAGATTTCAAACTCGCAAGTGAGGCAGAGACCCTACAATTTTGCCCAGCAGGAAACCAGAGACTGGACCAGAGAAGCAGGAGGCGGGTGAGTGAATGCCTTGGGCACTGGAATCAATAGTCAAAGGAGAATCGAAGCAGGAGGGCACTGATGTTTCATGGATACCACACTCCTGTAGGCTACTGAAATCTGCACTCTTCCAAACAGATCCCAGAAACAGACAGTGCGGGGATTCTTAACTGTCCACAGATTTTAAAAAAAAAAATCAGACCGGTCGATGTTTTGAGGTAACTGTACAGAAATCTTGAAAGACTCAATCGCATTGCTGAGAATTTCATCATGAGTACTTCTAAAATGAGTCTGTGGCATCAGTAAAAGTGGATCAGAGACCAGGTCCTGCAAAACATTCACATCTCAACCTTAAGGCTGCCTAAGGTGTCAGGCAGAGGAGAGCCAAAATAATGTGAACAGGATATTCAGAACCACCCATACAAAATAGGGCATATGAGGATTTTATAACTTTATAGGTAAAATAGTTGAAATAACTTGAGTGAGCGACACACACACACACACACATAGTTAGAGAATCAGAGGAAGAGACAGCGAGAGGGGCAGAGAAAGTGATAGCAGTCAAGGAAGACTAGGAAAAAGACAAAGCGAGAACGTATGAGAAATTAGGTGAAAAGTCAGTAAAAGACAGGTCACAAGCCCTGGTCTACAAGTTTGTGTAAAATGGCCACAGGTTGAAGGTGAACCCCACAGTGTGCCCATTCGTGGTAGTTTTATACAAAGCCTTTCTGGGAGGGAGCGAGTTGTAGCCAGTCTTTGAGTCAGTAGACTCATTTACACAAGTTCACTCCTCAGATGGGTCAGGATGCTGGTGAAGGTCAGAACCCAGCTGCTCCAGGAATCAATTTGTGCTCAGCGATCAAATGGCAAAACTGAAAAAAAAAATAGAATGCTTTGTCAGAGAAACAAGTCAAAACTGCTTTGCTTTTTGCTCAAATCTCCAAACCCCAACCATTTTCCCTCCAGTTTCACACCTTCTAATTAAAATAACACATGCTAGGACAGAATCCTACTGCTACCAAATGTTCTTCCCTACAGGGAAGTGGGAGTTAGTTTGGTATAACAAGGGTAAAAATCAAGAAATTGTATCTGCTTGTATTTGAGGTGTATGCACACACAGAACACAGCACATGCAGACAGTCACATTTTCTAGTATGGGATTGTTGCATAATGATCAGGAATATATACTTGCCCGATCTTCCCCTTGCAAGTTAACAGTTCCATTTTTCCCCACTCATGCTGAATGAGATTGGCAAACAATGCAGTGATAAAACCATCATGGAATCTTAGCACAGCACTACACTAAGTGGATATATATCCACTAGGACAACATAACATCAGACATGTACAGTGCAGTTCTGTAGTAATGTATAAATACATGTGTTGGTCGCCTAGTGCTACTCCAGACATCTTCATCCCCCAGTACAGAGCTACACCAGACGTGTATTGATCCCTAGTGCAGCCCGACACTCGACACTGCAAAAACCATATCTTTTTATTTTTCTGTATTTTTGATTGTGGCTGACATGGGGAAAGGACTGTTTTTAAAGCCAAGAGTGGGGGATGGTGTTAACTGCAGATGAACTGGAGCCGGAACTGTGTATGAAGGAAGATTCAGCCAGCAACAAGTAGCTGATTGGTCTGTTTAACAGTGACCAGTTGCCAGTGACAAAGACTTTCTGCTTGTAAAACTATGTGATTGGCTCCCAGGTAGCAGAACAGCTCGTGGGTGTGAACATGACGGCCCAGATATGTCCAGACCTCTGGAAAGGAAGGAAGCAATTTACTTTCTCTTACCAGTGACGTAAGCTGTTGCTTTTAACCAGTAAAGTCAGAGACTTTATAAATTGTGCACCAATCACTTTAAGCCTCCTGCAGGCAAGTGAAAGTAGCTAGAGAAGACAGACTAAGGTAGAGTGAGTCCCGACAATCTAAAAGGCTCACCTCCGTGAACTCTGTATCTAGGGATCATTGAACTGCCTTCCCAGTTTTTCCCTCCACCCATAATACCAATGTTTTGTTGTCTGTATGTGCGCATAGGGGTTTTTTTTAAAAAAGGGTTTAGGCTACTAGAGCAATGTGTCGACAGTTCACAGTATTTGTAATAAATAGTAATTCCTATTAGGTACAGAAATCTAGCTCGCACTTTTTGTTAACCTGAGTCTAAAAGACAGGGAAACTGGAGATTTTTGTGTGCTTTAATCAAATCTTTCACTTCTGCGATGGCCCGGGAAAGGTGGCACTTGATTGCCAGTGCACCTCTGAGGTGAGACAGCATGTATTTATCTTCTAGTATAGCACCACACCAAATGTGTAATTATCTTCTAGTCCAACACTATATCTGTATTTATCCCCTTGTACAGCTCTACACCAGATCTGCATTTACACCCAGTAGGAAATTATATTAGACAGGCGTACTGCACTGCACAAAACCAAGTATTTAACCAGTAGGTGATATTGTTGCTCTCTCTGTAGTGTCTGCTCTGTCTTACCTTCCCAGTGTGCCCCCAGCATGGGTGTAATATTTATTGTAGTCGAGTCGCAGCAGAAGCTGAGCCAGGTCAGAGTTAATCTGGTGATTGCGAACACTGGAGAGGATCTTGAAAAGCAGGGATGATTGACGACTAAAGCCCTAGGATTCACCAAAACAAAAGGGAAAACAAATCAGCCGCATTCTAAAGGAGGATCATCTGTGCTTTTAAATGAAAGACCTGAACTCATCAGCACCAGCAGTAATGATTAAACTCCCACTAGTTTCCAACTGTTTTGCAGAGATCTCAGACTTCTGGTGCTAATAATAACCTGTGGTTCTAACCTCAGTTTATTGACCACAACGTGAGCAAGAGAGAGGAAGAGAGTAAGACACAGGGAGGGAGAGAGGGAGAGAGAGAGAGAGAGAGAGGAGGAGAGAGAGGGAGAGAGAGAAGAGAGAGAGAGAGAGAGAGAGCGATGAAAAGATGGAGAGGGCAGAAGGTAGAGAAAAAGACAAAAGCAGAAACAAAGTCTAGAGTGAGAGGGAGAGGGAGACAGAGCGGTGAAGAGGATAAAATGAATATTCACCTTCATTTATTTTCTTCGGGACTTCCTAATGAATGACTACTTTTGTGATGGCCACAGCTGTTGATAATTGTGCACAGCAAGATTTCAAAAACAGCAAATGAGATAATCAGTCTGTTTGCCCTTCTTGGGGTTGGTTCAGAGGGAAATGTTGGTCAGAATACCTTCTGCTTAACTTCACCAAGGGATCTTTGAGAACCACCTGAGCAGGCTGAAGAGGTCTCACCTTAACATTCAAGAATTAAGCTCATACGTACACAGGTCCAAAAGCTCAGCTCAAAACCTAGCAGGAATCTAGCTCAGATGCAAGGAGCTAATACAGCCAGACACACACAAAGAACAATCGTTTACAACTGGTCTCACCGTCACGAGAAGCTCCAACTGTGAGCTACCACGTTCGTCCAAGGGCCCTGGGTTCTGACTGACCAGGGAACAGAAGTTATGGCACAGATCGAGAATCTCATTCAGACAATGGAACACCTGCAGAGATTGGGAAGAAGCATGTGGATGTCAGAAGCCTGTCCATTAAAATAAAGTGTTAGAAGTGTGGAAGCAGGCCATTTGGCCCATTAAGTCCACACTGACCCTTCAAAGTGCATCCCACCCAGACCCACCCCTGTAATCCTGCATGCCCTGTGGCTAACTCACCTTGTCTGCACATTCCTGGACGCTATGGGCAGTTTAGCGTGGCCAATCTACCTCACCTGCACTGTGGGAGGAAACTGGAGCACCCAGAGGAAACCCATGCAGACGTGGGGAGAATGTGCAAACTCCACACAGACAGTTTCTTGAAGATGGAATTGAACCCAGGTCCCTAGCGCTGTGAGGCAGCAGTGCTAGCCACTGAGCCACTGTGCCGTCCTTGTTTTCAGAGATGCATACACATAGAGCTTTGAAAATCTGAATAATTGCCATTCCTTTGCTCCCCTCATCCTGTGCCAATCCTATCACAGAACACTCTCTTCTGCTCTCTCCTCCTCACTGGGCTCCCAACTTGCTGTGAAACTGTGAAAACTCTAACTTCTCCCAGATCTAGTTAAAGTGATCAACAGAAACATGAACGCCGTTTGTCTC
Source organism: Stegostoma tigrinum (assembly GCF_030684315.1). Taxonomy (NCBI): domain Eukaryota; kingdom Metazoa; phylum Chordata; class Chondrichthyes; order Orectolobiformes; family Stegostomatidae; genus Stegostoma; species Stegostoma tigrinum. Next base: position 21,517,442 of record NC_081389.1, on the reverse strand, counting down.
TCCACACATGCTCCCTGACTTGCTGAGTATTTCCAACATATTAGGTTTTTATTTAGCCATATAAACACTGACTCAAACAGCGGGACAGATGCTGGGAATTTTTCAGCCAGTAACTCACCGCCTGCCTCTCTAAAGCCTGTCCATCATCTACAAGACACAAGTCAGGAGTGTGACGGAATAGTCTGCACTTGCAGCCCCAACAACACTCAAGAAGCTTGACACTATCCAGGACAAAGCAGCCGCTTGACTGTTGCCACATCTACAAGCATCCACTCTCTCCACCACCGATGCTCAGTCACAGCAGTCTGTATTAACTACAAGATGTACTGCAGAAATTCATGAAGACTCCTTAAACAGCATCTTCCAGACCCATGACCACTACAATCTAGAAGGACAAGGGCAGCAGATACGTGGGAGCACCACTAGCTGTGAGATCCCCTCCAAGCCCCTCACCATTCTGACTTGCACTTATATTGCAGTTGCTGAGTCAAAATCCTGGAACTCCCTCCCTAATAGAACTATTGGTCTACCGATAGCACATGGACTGCAGTTGTTCCAGAAGGCAGATCACTACCACCTTCTTAAAGGCAACTGTAGTGAGGCCAACATCTCATGAATGAATAAAAGAGTGAAATTCCAACTTCTAGAATTTGAGGTAGGATCACAACATTATATGGTACGAAAGGAGGCTATTTGATCCATTGAGACTTAACTAAATCTTGGTACAGCAAGTAACATGACTCCCTGTTCTTTGCCCAGAGCCCTGTATCACAATTCACTGGATAAATTTGCTTTTATCCCCTCAATTCATCTCTGCTGATAATAGATAGATAGTGTCCCAAATCTGTGTCTACTGCTTACTGACCGTTCTGCCACTGGAAATCTTTACACCATCAAAACTGTTTAGCGTTTTCCCCAATTTCCCCAGCTTCTTCAATCACGAGTCACAAAGTCTTCCCTCTCTGGTAATATTCCAGTAAATCTTTCCGACACTCTCTCCAAGGCCTTGACACCCTTCCTAAAGTGCAGCGGTCCGGAATTTAACACCGTACTCCAGTTGAGGACTAGCCTGTGTTTTCTAGAGGTTCAAGGAAATTTCCTTGCTTTCAGGTGAAGTGTACTCACCGGTTTAAGGAGGATGAATGACTGAGCCAGCAGATTACTCAAGAAACGATCATGCGCCAACCGAACACTCTCGAAATCTCGGATAGAGTTTATCTCCTGGAGGAGCTGTGAAAACTGGGACTCGAGGACATCTACCTGCAGTATTACAAGTTGCTAATTAACACTGCAGGAAACTTAAATCTGGAAGTATAGCCTACCGAGGGAGCTTCGAAGAACACCAGCTGCTAATCTGCTTCAGCCTAATGTTTGCATTGGAAAATTTCACCTCTTAACCTTAGCACTGGACACAGTTTTACAAGTTTCAATTTCAACAAATACAAAACCAATTACATTAATTGGAGGCGAGAATATTTTTTAAATTATTAATTATCCTTGAAAGTTTCCACCCAGGTTGACAGGGCTGTTAAGAAGGCATACAGTGTTTTAGCTTTTATTAATAGAGGGATCGAATTCCGGAACCATGAGGTTATGCTGCAGCTGTACAAAACTCTGGAGTGGCCGCCCTTGGAGTATTGTGTACAGTTCTGGTCACCGCATTATAAGAAGGATATGGAAGCTTTGGAAAGGGTGCAGAGGAGATTTACTAGGATGTTGCCTGGTATGGAGGGAAGGTCTTACAGGAAAGGCTGAGGGACTTGAGGCTGTTTTCGTAAGAGAAAAGAAGGTTGAGAGGTGACTTAATTGAAACATCTAAAATAATCAGAGGGTTAGATAGGGTAGATAGGGAGAGCCTTTTTCCTAGGATGGTGACGGCGAGCACGAGGGGGCATAGCTTTAAATTGAGGGGTGAAAGATATAGGACAGATGTCAGAGTGTTTCTTTACTCAGAGTAGTAAGGGTATGGAATGCTTTGCCTGCAACGGTAGTAGATTAGCCAACTTTAAGTACATTTAAGTCATCATTGGACAAGCATATGGATATACATGGAATAGTGTAGGTTAGATGGGCTTGAGATCGGTATGACAGGTCGGCACAACATCGAGGGCCGAAGGGCCTGTACTGTGCTGTTATGTTCTATGTAATTATCAACAAAGAATCTAAGAGGAGAATTAGACCATTCAGCTCCTTAAGCCTGATCTAATTCTGGCATTAACTGTACTTTCTTGTCTGCTCCAAATAATCCTCTACTCCCCCATCGATCAATCAAGGTCTATCAAACCCTGCCTTGGATATATTCAATGACACAGCCTCCAATGTTTTCTGAGGAAGCAAATTCCACAGGCTTACTACCTTGAGGGGAAAAAAAAATTCTCGCCTCCATTCCAGACAGGAGTCCTCCTATTTCAAAACTGTGTCTCCTAGTCATTGTCGAGGTGCTGCTCAGGATTATAGCTTCATTTTTCTGTTAGCGCAGGGTATCTGTGCATCTCACAGACAGTGCTCTATTAATGTGAATTCCTCCTACAACCTTCTGCATTTTTGTGCTGCAAGTTGCTGGTTTCGAAGTGATCTGGCATGTGAGGGCAATAGACAATTGGAGAGTTTGGTGAACAGCAGGGTTTACACTGCATCTCCTTAATAACGAGGACTGAACAATCAAGACAGAAACCAACGGTGGGGGAAGGCTGATTAGAATCAGGTCAGGTAGAAAAAAAAGGGGAATACGATTTGGATAAAAGACGGTGCAAGATAAAGAAATAAGAAGAGATACATCCAAGTGGCAACTCATCACACAAGTCCATCAGAGAGTTTCAACAAGCTACCTGACTATGAGCTGTGCAGCACATCTGTAGATAACAACACATACATACACTCCAGGAGGTATGATTAGGAGTGGAAAACCAGCATCCTTATTTCACAGAATACCTACAGAATTGCTTGACTGTGGAATCAAATCCAGCTCCCTGTGAGGCAGGGATTCGAACCACTGAGCCACTGTGACTCCCTGTTTGTTTCCTCATTAAAGATTGGGAAGCTGAGGAAATTGAAGTGCTTCAACAGCTTGCTGAAATAAGGTCAGCCAATTCTTTCAAATACTAGAACAGCAAACCTGGGGTCTAACTTGTTGTGTACGCTTTGATGTCACATTATGCATTTTACACATTGCAGCATCCATGCAAAGATTAATAGAGATTTAGAATTCAAGTGACACATTTTCAAAGATGCAACACAACTTCTTTCTGTTCACGCTCAGAACAAAAAGTAAATGGTATGTGCACATATAGACGTGTCTGCAACACATGCACTGCAAATACAATTAAGATGTCTTAATAATTGTAAGACATACTTTGCTGCATGAATTGATTGGATTTGGTAAATCCCTCTGTTTGAAACAATTTTGCAGAATTATGTGGTAGACTAGCTGTCATCTTGCTCATAGTCCCCCACAGTCATGACGTTTCAGTTGCTCATGTTTTGTGCCACTACGTCCCTCAGGGTTATGGTCCAAACAGGCTTATCCTGCAGTCACTTAGGGGTTAATTACCAATACACTAAATTGGCAGCTCACTTACTTCTGCCTTTGGAGAAAGACCAGGCTCTTTAATTCTTATTTTGTTTATCCTTTTACACATTGTGTAGAAATCAACAAATTACAATTGACAAAGCACAACCTAAAGTGATAGGTGATTGGAAATAGTCATATACACTCCTGTATATATATATGCTACAAAAGTGAACAGGTAATCTGGGACACTTTAAAATCATCTGGCAGACTCCTTACAGAACCACGCAACTTCAATTAATTATCAATACTGAAATTGAGATCAATTAATGGTCAGGAAAATGACCGTTTCATGTTTGTTAATATACAAGTAGTTCAGGTTAAAGGGGAAAACAGGCAATTTGTTTAAAAAATAAAGTTTAATTCATTAATTGATAGCTGGCAATACAGGTATAAAAGGAGGGAGAACTGGTATTGAGAGAGAGGGCTAGCATATTGGCACAATCAATAAACCTAACAGCATTGGCAGGGGAAGAAGCAAATCAGGAAAGACGTTGGAATTTGAACTGAAAACAAAAAATGCTGGAGATCACAGTGGGTCAGGCAGCATCCATGGAGGGAGAGCGAGCTAACTTTGAGTCTAGATTTCTCTTCAGGAGAGCTCTGATGAAGTGTCATCTAGATTCAAACTGTTAGTTTGCTAGAAGACAGCTTTGTAAAAGTTGGAAATTGAAAACTGGTGTTTTCTTTCAGACACAAGACTTAATTGGAGTTACTCTGGAGACGAATAGACGAAACACATTGTAAAATACTGGGCTATGGCTTCTCACCAACTTTTCGGTGAAGCTGAGTCTAATGATCTCTTAAAAATGATGTAAAAAAAAAATCAAGGCACTGTCTCTTCCTTTAAGTAGGATCTGGCGTAAAGTACTTTCAGAGTGAGATGCTCAACAACTGGACATAGAGGAAGGTTTTAAAATCTATTAAAATTTATGAACAAATTCATAAGAAATATCACCTATTTAAGGCATTCAAGGTATTGTAAGACTCCAATAAATGTAGAAATCCGAATGGTGATTCTATAGAAGAATATATCAAGGAGTTTAACAGATTATAAACAAAATTGTAAATGTTTTATTTGGAGAGACCTAGCTCAACGCTGCCATTTAAATTATTAGATTGTGCCAAGGTGTGGTTTAACACCTAGTGTTAACTGGAGTGAAATTTTCTACAGGAAGCATTCTTTTGGAACAGAGGTCAGAAACCTGAACAAAACTTCCTGGGAAAACATTTGCTCCCATCCATCTTCATTGTTCAAAAGGCACATTCAGCAGTAAAACAAACGACAAATTCAATGTTAACAACCTTTCAGGACCATCTGGCTGCGGAATTCATGAATGAATGTGTAAGAAGCATTGTACCCAGAAGGAATGAGGACAGAGACATTTCTGGTAACTAGAAAGACAAAATGAATTGTGGAAACTTTAACAGCAGAATTAACATCAAGAATGCCTGGGGAATGGTCAACTGGTTTTATAAACGAAGCTGTAAATACCATTATGCAATGAATTGTTGGAAACGGAATAACAAGTTTTTGACACGATACATTACACAAAGGTTCAGAAGATTCAGAAGTTGAGGGCAGAATGAACTGCACTGGTTACAAGAAGCTTCAGCTCAATAATGTAAGTTCCAGTCACACATTCATTCAAACTTTGCTCAGTTGAGTAGTGCATGTACATACATAGCTTGCAGAGTGAATGTGGTTAAAATGTTTGAACAATGCCGACCAAAGTAAGGTTAAAGATGTTGAGAATTTGTATTAGATTTGGAGCTGACCACGTACTAAATTCACTAAAGAGTCACAATTCTATGTAAAATAACTGGGGTAAACCACTTTATCAGCACACCTGTTGAATCAAGTGAAATATTACTGCTGGACAGGCTGCATATATATAGGCTCAAATAGAAATGGATATGGAATACTACCAGGTAACTGTGGGAAGTTAAGTGGATTTGGAGTTTGTACAATGTAGACATTATTGCATTCTTGTGATGATGCTTCTCTAATTAAAATATTAAAAAAATGTTAGTAGCATCTGGGAATAGGCACGCAAGTGAAAAACAGATTATTGTAGTTTTTAAACTTTGAAAATTTTCCCATCCATCTTCTCATAAGTTTAAAATACTACTAAACGATGCAGGAGGAAAGAACACTAGTACACTAAACCGTAGGCAAGCTCTGTGACTGATGTGACAACTGTTTAAAATAAAACTGAAGGACACTATCACATCCTGCATCAAGTACTGATGTAGCAAGTGGAGAAACAGCAGTGACTGGGACAGAAGTGATGAACTGGTACCAATAAATTCTCTGTACAAAGAAAATTTACATCTTAGATTCTGTTTGACCACCCAAGTTAGAATCTCTAAACACAGATCAGGACTTTGCATACATGCCCAGATGCATTTCTTTCTTTATTTTAACAAGATTGTTCTGCATTCCTAAAAAAAAATTGCGATGTGGTGTCTAAAACTTGGGAGAGAGACACGGTTTTTTTCCTGATTGCGGGCCTAAGAACCTAAGAATCAGAATGGTCAAACTGAAGAAAAGATTTTTTTTGTTTCTACACAGTGCAAAGGGGAATGTTTTAGTTAGTTGACAGGGAGTTCAAAACAAGTGACTGCAGAGAATTTAATCCGTCTTGTGTGGGCCTTTGGAATGTAACAACCATCCAAACGTTGGCGTAATTGTCACAATGGGAGCACTGCAAGTGGGGAAAAAGCATAACTGGGAGACTGTATTGTCCTAAGAGTATAAATTAAATGACACGACCAGCGAGGGAGTGACTGGCTCCAACCGAAAAATATCCTTTAATATTATAGGATACGAAGGGATAATCATAGGGCATAACAATTAATCAAGTCATGTTAAGTAGGGGGACGGCTAACTGCCAGTTCCGGCTCGTGGAGCATCAGTTGTTGTTTTCCTAAGAAATAAAACACTGTATAAAAGGAACATCACACAAGCACGGCACCAGACGAATGAACCCTGCCCAGCCGCCCCACTCCCACCCATACACATCAGGTTCCAACTGAATTCTCCACATTGGCCCGCAAAGGATTAAAAGTATTTTATTCTTAACTAATCCCTATTACGTAAGATGTCTATTTTACACCTCTGAGGTTGCAAGTCCAGGTCTTCGAGTTGCCTAACCCTTCCCAGCATGGCCACTGCGGCAACGACTTGCCTGCGGGAAGCACTGACTCCGTCCGTACCGCTCTGCAGCCGGTGCCGTTCCTACCTGCGGGGAAGAGCTACGTGGAGTGCTGTAACACAATGAGGAGCGCTGCATGCCCTGAATAGGTGCGGAAATAAGTGTAATAATATCAGTACATGTGGAAGTCAGGGGCCACAGATAAAGTTGCTGTTATACAAGAAAACTAAAACACTCTTATATTCTCATGCTAAAAATTATTTTGCAATTGGACAGCAGTTGCTGGACAACCCAGACTGTGTTAAGAATTATACTAACAACCAATTTAAGATCATCAGTTGAGTTTGCAATGTGGGTCATTTATGCTTGCTGGAAGCTACATATATGAAGGGATCTGCCATCCTTAGAGAAAGGGAATATGTCCAGGCATCCTGCCTTTATAAGTTAAACAAAAGACTGGTCCCTGGTGTAATCTTCATGGCAATAACTTGGCCAATCAGCTCCGTCTGCTAATGCACTATTAATGACTGCTCCTTTGAAATTTTGCATTCTTTGGTCTGTCCTGATGAGTGCAAAACAAGGAAGTTCTAAGGCATATCTCTTTTTTTCCAGTTCTAATCAAGTTGTGTCCACCAAGCAGCTACTCCTATATTTGTTACAGAATAAGATGAGCATCCAACCCATTGGAAGTGCTTCCATTCATGGCTGCCTCAGTCATGTCCTTCCAATGCAGTAGCAAGATTGCTGTGCTCTCATCCTTGCTCTCAGGCAAATCAAGCAGGTTCCGCAATATCTCTCACTTTCCTTTATTCAAAACGCAGGGTCACACTGTCCCTAAAATTTTGTGTCTTGCCATCCTTCTCACTTGTGATGCTAACATTTTGGATGGTGGAAATGTGAGAAAAACAAAACACTAAAGCAATTGAGCAGTTGCCTTGAGTCACTATTTCAGGTGTATTAATAATGTTCATTAGTCTCTGAAATACCCCAATCCCTCTAAGAAAAGATGAGAAAAATAAACTGTCCACTCTTCGGCTCTCTATCTTTTTTGATTGATGCAGAACAAATTATTTATTGCTTCAAAAATCGAAGAACTGCAGATGCTGGAAATCAGAAACAAAAACAGGAATCGCTGAAAGAACTCAGCAGGTCTGCCTTCACCTGTGGCCTATTTGTTTTCCCCATCTCTTGCACATATTCTGGGGTTGTGGGAGGGGAAATTAGATTTCTAGATCTAGATTGATATTTGTGGCTTTGAATTCTTCTGTTCTATGCTTTAGTTAGAAAAACTATCCACTTTAGTTCTAGCTGTTGTTATATTGGCAATCCCTCCACAAGTTCAGTTTTCTCCCAAATGAAGAGAACGAGTACTGGCAAGCTTTTCAAAAGTGAGGAGTTTTACAACAGAGATTAACTGTGATTAACTCGTTCCATCAGAGCTGGTAGCTAGGTCAATTTTTCTAATGTGTCTAATCCAGGGGCAACATTGTCAAGTGAAGATGATCTACAGAGGGATCTGCTAATAGCATCCCAGACGTACCACGTTGGGCCCCAACAACCAACAAGATTAGTACTGGGAGAGGATAAGGGTCTGCGCAGATAATGTTTGAAAATGAAATTGCTTGTTCACTTGACTTCCAGTTTATGAACTGTTTCATGAGAGCCAAGAGGAGGGGAAATAAATGACAATTGTAGAAGGGAAGGAAGTACAGGTAGATATATGATTGGTGTCTTCTACCCAAGCCCCCTTTCTAAACCTTTGGAACTAATATAAGCAAGATGGCTATACTAATTATTTGGATGTTGACATCATCCTTGCACTAACGTTTTGGATGACGATCTGCCTGCTGTAAGGGTTCTGCATGAAATGAGTTTGGGGAGCCTTGATCCACCACTGAACAGATTTCCACACCAAAAATATAACAAACTGGCCTGAATTTGATGTTGAAATGTCAATCGTGGACACAGGGGAGCTAATAGGGGGAACAGGAAACTTGTTATAGAAAATCAACTTCAGTGAGAACAAACAAACTGGCAACACAACATTTCATCCTGCTTCCTATCTACAAATGCCGGCTTTCAAAAAATTAATTCGTGGGATGAGGACGCCGATGACAGACAGGGTCCTCTATTTAACATCATCCAAAAGATAGCATTGGCAACAATACACTTTTCTGGGCCCTTTATGGAGCTGGCCAAAGCCATTTCCAGCAAAAGCACAGGGCCACTTACCAGGAAGGGGAACCTGACAACTGGTGCCTTCTGTTAAGTTATAATATTCACCAAATAAACAAACAGTTAGTTAATCCGTCCGGTGCGTATCAGTGGAGAGCTTTTGGTAATTATAAAAAAGACTGGGACACACATTGGGATGGAGTGGTTCCAGTAGGTCAAAAATGTCAGTTGATAATTCAGCGATTTGGCAGATTGATTGCAGTCAGCTCTTTTGCAGGGTGTCAACATTGGTATTGCACATAATCACTCTGACGCCAGTTACATTTGATTAAAAGCTGCCTTACATTCAAAACACAATTGTTTCCATGGCCATGAATATCCCAGGCAAACACTTGACACAGTCAGTCTATCACAGTGATAACGAAGAGTTCCTGTCAGAACCTAATTTTGTTTTGATCCAGTCCATGGTAAGATCTTTAAGGGCTTCAGACTAATGTTGCAACACCAACATTTGCAAACACTGTGTCAATGAAGTGTGCATGTGTGTACACTCGAATTGTGCTTGACAGCAGTTTACCCAGATTGAAGAAAACAGCTTGGGATCTTGTGAATGGGCAGGCAATAGTGTTGTGGCAATATCACAAGGCTATTAATCCTGTATACCAATACAGGAATTAAATCCCACCACGCAGATAGTGAAATTTGAATTCAACAAAAATCTGGGATCGTGTGACATAATATCTCTGAACAGATTAATTAGAAAATATTTGGGATCTTGCTGGGTAGTATAGCATCTCTACCTCCAAACCAAAAGCTGTGATGTATGTCATAACATGTCCAAACAGGTCATTACCTATGTACCAGCTTCCACCTCAGAGATGTTGGTGTCTGGACAGGTGATGACTGAATGGTATTATCAGTGGACTGTTAATCCAGAGACCCAGGTAATGTTCGGACCCAGGTTCAAATCCAGCCAGGGCAGACGGTGGAATATGAATTCAATAAAATGTCTGGAGTTAAGAGTCCAATGATGACCGTGAATCCATTGCAGATTGTCAGGAAAAACCAACCTGCTTCACTAATGCCCTTTAGGGAAGGAAATTGTCATCCTTACCTGGTCTGGCCTACATGTGATTCCAGACCCACAGCAATGTGATTGTCTCTGAACTGCCCTCTCAGCAATTAGGGATGGGCAAAAATATAGCCTAGCTAGCAACGTCCTCACCCAATGAGTAAATGAAGGAAAAGTCTGGAAGGGAAAAATCTCCTGCACTTATGCTGTACAGGGTGTTGTGAATAAATTCCTGTGGTAAACAGACTGAATCCACCTCCTCATTATTTCAGCAGAAGAATGTTTGCTGATTTAATATGCACTGTCTGTGAGTTATGAACTGCAAATGAAGGGTTTACAATTTGGGTGCAAGTGTGCGTGGGTTTCACAAGGAGTAATACATTTCGCAACAGATTGGAAAACACCCCTGTGAACCCACATCCATCAATCACAGGCACCACATTTATATCAGTGGGGAGGGGCTCAGAGAAGCAGTCATGAAGCATTTCTGAGATGCCAGATGACCTGAATTTCACTGTAATACCAAGTGCTCCCTGTAACACACCTTTCCCTCTGTTTGCATTCAAGTGAATAGTACAAGAGGCCAGAGCGGGACTTAAAACCCCTTTGCCGCAAATCACTGATAATGAAATTAAAATGAAGCTTGTGCAAGCAATAACACATGGAATGATCCAAAACATTTTCCATATGGTGCAATTATATTTCATAGGGACACAAGAATGCCCTCGAACCCATTCCATCATTCAGTGAGACCATCCTAGCTCCACGTCCCTTAATAAATAATGGTTAGAAAATGTACATCAAATTGAATTTAAAAATGATTGATTGAGCTGGCAGCTCCTACTTTTTGTGGGAGGATGTTCCCACATGTCTACAGTGCTTCTCTCAACTTCTCTCTCATTTTAAGATTGTCTTATCCTTGAACCCCTGACCAGAGGTTTCTCTTAACCTACCCTATTCATAATCCTAAAAGTTCTAATAAATTTCTCCTTAACCTTCTCTATCCCAAGGAGTACATGCCTTGTAACCATGTATTATACTGCGCTGAAGGTGATAATTTATTCTGTGTTACCTGGAGGTAATACTGCAGGTTATCCACAAGGAAAGCCATGTGGTTCCTCAGTCTCCATTTGGTGGCGTCTGACTTGTTGGAGGTGAGGTGTTTCCGCTGCATCTGCACAGCCCAGCAATGCTGCAGCTCTGCCTGAACTCGCCTCACGCTCAGCAGGTACTTGAAGACAATGTTGTATCTGCAAGAGAAAACGAGGCAGAATGAGAAATACATATGGAGTCCAGCATTCGAGTGAATCTTTTTCCAATCTGTGGCAGGTAATCAGACCCACACTCTTCAGTGCGGTACTGAGGAAATACTAAACTGTCAGAGGTGTCTTTGTTTGGGTAAGACATTAAATCAAAGTCCTGTTCCTACTCTCAATCAATGTAAAAGTTCTCACAATACTGTTGCATGGGAAACAACATGTCACAAACTTAAACTTTCTGAAAGCCAATCTCAGAGCCTGTAGATTCAATCAAGCTGAGTAGATCAACAAAACAACCATGGGCAGATCTGAATGGAGACATCGCCATCCCGAAGCAATGTCAACATTTCAGGAGAACACTCAGATTCTTACAGGACAAGCAAATATGCAACAAAGCCAGTGCTTTCAATAATCCCTTCACCAGCAACTTCTTACATAATATTTGCGGATATAGCTGGAAATCAAACATGGTTCAGCCACATACAAAACTACAGTGAACTTGACAGTGAATGACAGGTCTATTTGCTGACCTCTCATTGGTCAAACTGAATCACAGAATCCATGCCATATGGGTTAGATTTCAAGTACACCTCCCCCACGCTGCTTAGGCCCTCCAAGACTCTGACCTGACACTCCCCGCGCACTCTGAACCCCAACCCTGGACCCAATACCCTGACCTCCCTCTGGAAGTGACACTATCCTTCCCTCACTCTGGATCCAATAAAAATGTCCCTTCCCCTGCTCCAGAACCACGACCCTATCCAAAGATCAGAAGACACAGGAGCAGAATTAGGCCATTTGGTCTATCATATCTGCTCTGCCATGCGACCATGGCTGATATATTTCTCAACCCCACTCTCCTACCTTCTCCTGGTAACCCTTGATCTCCCTACTAACCTAGAATCTACGTACTATCTACCTAGGTCTTAAATATACTCAAATGACTTCACCTCCACGCCCTTCTGCAGCAATGACATCCTGCAAAACCCACCAATCTGGCTGCCTACAGCCCCACCACCTTAACCTCATACTTACCTATGTATTTACTGTGAGACAGTAGCCGTCAAAGTGTCTGCTGGTAATTCTGGACCTTTAACTCTCAATATGCAGCAGTTGGTTGCTATGAAAAGAGGGCGTGCTTTGCTTCCAACCGTGCCCCCCCAACAGTTTTACACTATGAAAGAACTGTCAGAATGAAAGCACGGTTCTGCATTTCTGAAGGATCTTAGAATTTGAATCTCCTGTTAGAAATGCAGAGCTCACTCCTTTTACAAAAAAAGGAGTACAATCCACGAGTTTGCTATTCCTCAAAAAAATCAGTCTCATGTTTACCAGAGAACACTGTGAGCTGCAAACAATGTTCCATTTTCCTTAGACAGTGACAGCAGACGCAGACATCAGAAAGCCAATGGGTTCTGAATTATCTAAAAATGTCTTGACAACGTCTGGTTAGTTCCTATCCTGGTGACCAGGGCTTGTATGGGGGCTGGTGCAATAGTGAACCAGCAAGACTGCAAACAGAAAGCACTGAAAAATCTCTCACTGTCTCGCTGTCCTGTCTGGAGGCAATAGAAAGTCTTCAGTAATAGCTAGCTGCCTTCCACTCAGCTTTCCCTGTAAATCCTGCTGAAAGAGGAATAGCTTGCCATTAAAGACAGTAAAAGGGCAAATTCTCAACCAGCAAATTAAAAACAGCATTGGTGTTCAAGTAAAATTATCTCACTGTTAAAGAACTGAGAAGGAAATGAAAAGGACAACAAAAAAGGGCAATTCGTCCAGACTGGTGTTATCAAACTGTGTTTCCCCAATTTTTTTTTCACTCTTAATATCCATGCCTTGTCTGCATTTGTGTATCTGCCTGCCTTTGGTATTTAGTGCCAAGGGGGAAGTGAGGGTAGCATTTAAGCTATTATAGAGATATGTTGTACAGTGGCAATTAACATTTCCCAACTCCTTTGGTTAAGGACAATTCATCTGTGACGAAAGTTAATTTCTTGCTAAATACAGAAGCCTGGAGAGTGTTTTATTTTTTTCCGGAGTTCATCAGTGGAAAGATTAGGGAATTTTAAATCTTTTCATATTTGTGATGACTCCTTGGACAAGGCATTGGGGTTGAATTCCAGATCACTACCACTTCTGTTTGGTTAGGAAGGGGATAGCAAGTCAGTGATGGCTGCTAGAAAGCACATGAATGAACAGTGGGGTTAAAATAGTATCAGAGATAATGGGAACTGCAGATGCTGGAGAATTCCAAGATAATAAAATGTGAGGCTGGATGAACACAGCAGGCCAAGCAGCATCTCAGGAGCTCAAAAGCTGACGTTTCGGGCCTAGACCCTTCATCAGAGAGCCCGAAACGTCAGCTTTTGAGCTCCTGAGATGCTGCTTGGCCTGCTGTGTTCATCCAGCCTCACATTTTATTATCTTTGAATGAACAGTGGGTCAGGATTGGAACAAGTCCACTACACTGCAACTCCCTCTCCTTCACTCCCATTGAACACCCTGCCTAGGATGGCACACTTCAGATTATATGGTGAAAAAGGTGGCAGAAATGATGACACATGACCTGCACTGTTCAGTGGCGAGGATGGAGAAATGGTGGACAAAACTGAAGTGTTCTTTAAACAGACAGCAACAATGAAGCAAAGTAAATACACAAAGTAAACTTACTTTTCTAGTACGGCCGGAGTAAACAGAATATGCAAAGGCCACTGCACTTTGTATGAGAGCCCCAGAGCAGACCAGCCAGAAGTAGGGGCTTCACGAGGGGATGGTTCACGCAGGGAACTATCACGGTTTTGTGCAGCATCTGTGTTGAGTTGGGCAGGGTTGGCAGGTTGAGATGGAAGGTTTGGGGTGGCGGGGGGGGGGGGGGGGGGGAGACCAAGATAAAACGATACAATAAACTGACAAGAAAATCATAACCAAGCACAAAGTTAATCCCATGCTCATGAAATGCTATCCTTTATAATGACAGGAATTGAAAGTAAAAGTAAAGGCGTCATGCTTCAGTTCTACAAGGCACTGGTGTAACTTTATCTGAAACACTGTGGAGAGTTGGACTCCTTATGTAAGGATGACAAACAGAGGATTTACTTCACAGATTCTACATTTTACCAGGATACTTCCATCTATATTATATATCTAGACCTTGCATTAAATAACGTTTGTGCAGAATATTATTGTGCCTTGTCCTACCTTTTGGATCTTTGCCGTGGTACTCGACAGTGAGGTGCAGGAGTGGGAGTAGGTTATCATCATCCAATAACACTTTGTGTGCTGATTTCTGGAATGCTACATTGACATCTGAAATGCAGTGATAGAGGCAATAGGAGAAACAATTCATGAGAAATTCAAGCATTCTATTTGTACTTATCTCCAAAAGTAGAGCGATTAGAGTGAATAACGGAGAATGAAATATTATTATGCTTTGTTTTGTACTTTTCTAAAAAAAAACTGAAAGTAACACAGAAATGCCAGAACCTCACCAATTAGAATAAGTCTGCTGTTATGCTCCACATGGGCCTCCTCCTTTTGCTCTTCACGTACACGATCAATCAATCCTTCTAGAACTTTCTCTCTCATGTGTTTTCTTAGTTTCTTCTTAAATGTGTCTATGCTATTTGCCTCAACTACTGCCCGTGGAAACAAATTCTGTATTCTCATCATTATCAGGATTTTTAAAAAAAAATCTTTTTTTCCTGAAACCCCTCATTGAATTTATGAATGAGGGTCTTACGCTGATTGCCCTAATTTTGGTCACCCAGTAAGAGGAAACACTATCTCTACACACACTAACAAACCACCCACAATCATATCTATTGAGTTACTCTTTGCCTTTCAGTGTTGCAAAACTATGAGGAAAAAACAAAGTCTTTGGCTCAGAATAAAAACATCCAAATACCAACTGGATAGTAGGAACTGCTGATGCTGGAGAATCTGAGATAACAAGGCGTGAAGCCGGGTCTCAACCCAAAACGTCAACTTTTCTGCTCCTCTGATGCTGCTTGGCCTGCTGTGTTCATGCTAACTGGAAATTACTTTACTAGTTAACAAGGAGAGAAGGTACTGATGAGCCATAATCTCATTTCCTTTCAATGCCTACTAATCTACGCACCCAAAAAAAGTTCAACTTCATAGCCAAAGTGTTCGCAAATTGAAACTCATGCTGACGTAACAAAATATAGACATCAGAAACATGACCATAGATGGGCAGTGAAGTGGGTATTTAAAGGAAAGGAAGAACTCATGAAATTTGTCACATTGGGAAAAACAAGGAAAGCGTGTCCTGATTGTGAGCTTGCAGTCAACTGCTTATTTACAGCCTGCATCTAAATAGGTCTAATTGGCACGAGTCTACTAATTTATTATGTAATTAAGCTCATGTGCATTTTTGACTAACCAAGTAATAAATAAACCAATGCCTCATGTGTTAAATAGAGCCAGAACCCAGCTGTGAAGGCTGTGGGATTGAATCATATCCACCATAAATTTGTGGTCGAACGTCTGTTCTGTATGTCTAGGGGATACATGGCATCATAGAAGCTTTAGCTGTACACAGTCCATCAGCCCCAGGGAAACCTTGTCAGTCTAGCTATGGTCACCAGATTTGGAAGACCATTCACCTGGAATCGGTGGCCTAAGAATATAAAGACACTTAATGACAAGCTTCTTTTTAAAATGGAGAGTTCTGCAGTGAAAATCTCAGTGCAGGAGTGAATAAAAACATTCAGTTGTAAGGTTCTTTAGAGGACACTGCACAATGTCTCATGGACTAGTGGGAGAAGAGTTTGTGAAATGACTAATCACAGACATAGGCTTTTGAAAGTATAGAATAAGGCAGGAAAACAAAGATGGTTCAGGAGTGGCACTTCAACCTTTTGAAGCCCACTGATCTTAAAAAGATCAATCACAAAGTGGTAGTGAGGTGGGGCCAATTCAGGTTCTAAAGCTTTGATACCTTGAGGGCGAATGTCATAAGGAGGAAATCTAAGAAGTCTCAAAGTCATGCCCCTCTGACCCGCACCCACATATCCCCTCCCCCATTCATGCTGATTTTCCTGCCTTGTCTCTACATCTCTTAATATCTCTAACTAGCAGAAATCTACTAGTGCGAAATTTGAAACAGCAGAATGAGGTGAAGGTAAGTGAAAGAACGCTATATTTGGAGCACTAACATATGAATGCCATTACATTACTTTGACAAAGTACCCGCAGAGATTAATTTCCAAAGCTTAATGACATCCTAAACAAATGCTGGAGGGTTTCTCCAGCTTCATACCTTTAAAGAAATTGTAATTTTACAGTTATTACACATAGTGCCAAAGGAATATTAGGAAAACATACCTGCTAAATACTAACATTCTGATCTCAATGCCAGCATGCCCACCCCCTCTCTCCCATCAGTAATTTCACTTTACCGTGTTCGGTGACTGCAGTTGGTGGGGTCTTCAGTAAATGCTGTGCACTGTCAATGAAAGCCTGAAAGAGTTCCCCTCGACCCAGCAGATAGAAATCTTTGATTATCTGTAAAACAGCCCAGGGCAGATCCAACAACATTTAGTGAAAACCACATCTGCTCGTCAGTTTATCGTTGAAAAAAGGCAAGAAAAGTGAAAGAAATAGCTTAGTATTGATCTCAGGTGCTCTCCACAACGACAACTGTAAAATTTGTTTTGAAGACTTCAAGGGCAAAGGCCCATATTCAGGGCAACAGTGACATTGAAAAGTGGAGTTATTGTACATTAAGCTTTAGCGACTAGTTAACAGCAGCAAGAATATTAACAGCTTGCAGGGTTGCAGTAAACAGGAAGACAGGGCTTTTAAAAAAGGTAGTAAACTTTTGTGAATTTGCTATGCAGAAAAGTGATCTTGGTACTGGGAAATTTGATACAGGTACTTCCAATTTCTGACATCAGGTGTCAGTATTAACCACCCCCAGACAAACTACAGCATGAACCAAATGCAGAGCAAAGCCCGTCCCAACAACATGCATCTGCTCTAACTGTGTCACATGCTCAGATATCTTCCACTCCAGCTTTTAACAGCAATGCAGAAGAATGGAAATTCACCATCAAATACAGGACAAACTTTGAAATCAAACAAAGAACTGCGAATGCTGAAGATCTGGAACAAAAACATAAATTGCTGGAGAAACTCAGCAGGTCTGGAAGCAGAAACAGAGTTAACATTTTGAGGTCCACTGGCCCAATTCTGAAGAAGGTTCACTCGTTTCAAAACGTTAACTCTTTCTCTCCAGAGATGCTGTCAGAACTGCTAAGTAATATATAAACAGTGCAATCCTGCATTTATTATATCATAGCATTTCTAAGCACATTGTATAAAACAGCACTGTTGTGGCACTGATGAATTGCTGCATTGTCAGATATGTCATATTTTGGATATGATGATAAACCGAGGTTATGTCTGTTGGAGGTGGAAATAAAAAGTCTCATGGTGCTTCTTCAAAGAAAAGCAGGGGAGTTCCCTCCAGTATCCTGGAACTATTAACCATGTTTCAAGCAATATCACTAACACAGATTATCTGGTCAAAATCACACTGCTTTCTGCATGTCAGCTGCTGCATTTTCAATGTTACAAAAGGTCTTCACACTTCAAAAACATTTCATTGGCCACGGAGAGCTTTGACATGTCCTGAGGTCATGAAAGAAATTTTTTTTAACTTTGACAATCAATATGATTTATTAGAAAACTCAATGAGCAATACTCTTACAGCCAGCAAACTGGATCTGAACAGAAAGGGCTATCAGAAAGGCCAGTAAGTTTTGGGCTATGTTAAAAGCAGCATAATTGAGAACTACAGACAAAGTGAATTGTTGACTTCTGATCAACCTTACCTTGAGTTGTCCCAACAGTCCTGCCTCTTCTACCACCAGTTTCCATAGATGCTGGTTAGATATAAAGAGAAACACAGGGTTATTTGGTGCTAGGAAGCAACCATCCAAATGGAGATGAATGTAGGAGTGCACTAGCACCTGATGAAGTGCCACAGGGACACAACCTGACAGCTATCATAAAATAGTATCAGTGATAATGGGAACTGCAGATGCTGGAGAATCCAAGATAATAAATATGTCAGGCTGGATGAACACAGCAGGCCCAGCGGCATCACAGGAGCACAAAAGCTG
The DNA here is from genome assembly GCF_030684315.1 of Stegostoma tigrinum. Classification (NCBI taxonomy): domain Eukaryota; kingdom Metazoa; phylum Chordata; class Chondrichthyes; order Orectolobiformes; family Stegostomatidae; genus Stegostoma; species Stegostoma tigrinum. The sequence goes on along the minus strand of NC_081389.1, from coordinate 21,499,062 downwards.
ACGTTTCGGGCCTAGACCCTTCATCAGAGAGGGGGATGGGGTGAGGGTTCTGGAATAAATAGGGAGAGAGGGGGAGGCGGACCGAAGATGGAGAGTAAAGAAAGGTGGAGAGAGTATAGGTGGGGAGGTAGGGAGGGGATAGGTCAGTCCAGGGAAGACGGACAGGTCAAGGGGGTGGGATGAGGTTAGTAGGTAGGAGATGGAGGTGCGGCTTGGGGTGGGAGGAAGGGTTGGGTGAGAGGAAGAACAGGTTAGGGAGGCAGAGACAGGTTGGACTGGTTTTGGGATGCAGTGGGTGGAGGGGAAGAGCTGGGCTGGTTGTGTGGTGCAGTGGGGGGAGGGGAAGAGCTGGGTTGGTTTTGGGATGCGGTGGGGGAAGGGGAGATTTTGAAGCTGGTGAAGTCCACATTGATACCATTGGGCTGCAGGGTTCCCAGGCGGAATATGAGTTGCTGTTCCTGCAACCTTCGGGTGGCATCATTGTGGCACTGCAGGAGGCCCATGATGGACATGTCATCTAAAGAATGGGAGGGGGAGTGGAAATGGTTTGCGACTGGGAGGTGCAGTTGTTTATTGCGAACCGAGTGGAGGTGTTCTGCAAAGCGGTCCCCAAGCTTCCGCTTGGTTTCCCCAATGTAGAGGAAGCCACACCGGGTACAGTGGATGCAGTATACCACATTGGCAGATGTGCAGGTGAACCTCTGCTTAATGTGGAAAGTCATCTTGGGGCCTGGGATAGGGGTGAGGGAGGAGGTGTGGGGGCAAGTGTAGCATTTCCTGCGGTTGCAGGGGAAGGTGCCGGGTGTGGTGGGGCTGGAGGGCAGTGTGGAGTGAACAAGGGAGTCACGGAGAGCGCGGTCTCTCTGGAAAGCAGACAGGGGTGGGGATGGAAAAATGTCTTGGGTGGTGGGGTCAGATTGTAGATGGCGGAAGTGTCGGAGGATGATGCGTTGTATCCGGAGGTTGGTGGGGTGGTGTGTGAGAACGAGGGGGATCCTCTTTGGGTGGTTGTGGCGGGGGCGGGATGTGAGGATGTTGCGGGAAATGCGGGAGACACGGTCAAGGGCGTTCTCGGCCACTGTGGGGGGAAAGTTGCGGTCCTTGAAGAACTTGGACATCTGGGACGTGCGGGAGTGGAATGCCTCATCGTGGGAGCAGATGTGGCGGAGGCGGAGGAATTGGGAATAGGGGATGGAATTTTTGCAGGAGGGTGGGTGGGAGGAGGTGTATTCTAGGTAGCTGTGGGAGTCGCTGGGCTTGAAATGGACATCAGTTACAAGCTGGTTGCCTGAGATGGAGACTGAGAGATCCAGGAAGGTGAGGGATGTGCTGGAGATGGCCCAGGTGAACTGAAGGTTGGGGTGGAAGGTGTTGGTGAAGTGGATGAACTGTTCGAGCTCCTCTGGGGAGCAAGAGGCGGCGCCGATACAGTCATCAATGTAACGGAGGAAGAGGTGGGGTTTGGGGCCTGTGTAGGTGCGGAAGAGGGACTGTTCCACCTAACCTACAAAGAGGCAGGCATAGCTGGGGCCCATGCGGGTGCCCATGGCCACCCTCTTAGCCTGTAGGAAGTGGGAGGAATCGAAAGAGAAGTTGTTGAGGGTGAGGACGAGTTCGGCTAGGCGGATGAGGGTGTCGGTGGAGGGGGACTGGTCAGGCCTGCGGGACAGGAAGAAGCGGAGGGCCTTGAGGCCAGACAAGGGTGGCGCAGTGATAGTATGGCGCACTGACCTCTACATCGCCGAGGCCAGACGCCAACTCTCCGACACCACCTCCTACCGCCCCCTCAATCATAACCCCATACCCGAGCACCAAACCATCATCTCCAACACCATTCATGACCTCATCACCTCAGGGGACCTCCCACCCTCAGCCTCCAACCTCATTGTTCCCCAACCCGCACGGCCCGTTTCTATCTCCTTCCCAAAATCCACAAACCTGCCTGCCCTGGTTGACTCATCGTCTCAGCCTGCTCCTGCCCCACCGAACTCATCTCCACCTATCTGGACTCCATTTTCTCCCCTTTGGTCCAGGAACTCCCCACCTACGTCCATGACACCACCCATGCCCTCCACCTCCTCCAGGACTTCCAATTCCCTGGCCCCCAACACCTCATTTTCACCATGGACGTCCAGTCCCTATACACCTGCATTCCGCATGCAGATGGCCTCAAGGCCCTCCGCTTCTTCCTGTCCCGCAGCCCGACCAGTCCCCCTCCACCGACACCCTCATCCGCCTAGCCGAACTCGTCCTCACCCTCAACAACTTCTCTTTCGATTCCTCCCACTTCCTACAGACTAAGAGGGTGGCCTCGGGCACCCGCATGGGCCCCAGCTATGCCTGCCTCTTTGTAGGTTAGGTGGAACAGTCCCTCTTCCGCACCTACACAGGCCCTAAACCCCACCTCTTCCTCCGTTACATTGATGACTGTATCGGCGCCGCCTCTTGCTCCCCAGAGGAGCTCGAACAGTTCATCCACTTCACCAACACCTTGCACCCCAACCTTCAGTTCACCTGGGCCATCTCCAGCACATCCCTCGCCTTCCTGGATCTCTCAGTCTCCATCTCAGGCAACCAGCTTGTAGCTGATGTCCATTTCAAACCCAGCGACTCCCACAGCTACCTAGAATACACCTCTTCCCACCCACCCTCCTGCAAAAATCCCATCCCCTATTCCCAATTCCTCCGCCTCTGCCGCATCTGCTCCCACGATGAGGCATTCCACTCCCGCACGTCCCAGAGGTCCAAGTTCTTCAAGGACCGCAACTTTCCCCCCACAGTGGTCAAGAACGCCCTTGACCGTGTCTCCCGCATTTCCCGCAACACATCCCTCACACCCCACCCCCGCCACAACCGCCCAAAGAGGATCCCCCTCGTTCTTACACACCACCCCACCAACCTCTGGATTCAATGCATCATCCTCCGACACTTCCGCCATCTACAATCCGACCCCACCACCCAAGACATTTTTCCATCCCCACCCCTGTCTGCTTTCCAGAGAGACCACTCTCTCCATGACTCCCTTGTTTGCTCCTCACTGCCCTCCAACCCCACCACACCCGGCACCTTCCCCTGCAACCGCAGGAAATGCTACACTTGCCCCCACACCTCCTCCCTCACCCCCTATCCCAGGCCCCAAGATGACTTTCCACATTAAGCAGAGGTTCACCTGTACATCTGCCAATGTGGTATACTGCATCCACTGTACCCGGTGTGGCTTCCTCTACATTGGGGAAACCAAGCGGAGGCTTGGGGACCGCTTTGCAGAACACCTCCACTCGGTTCGCAATAAACAACTGCACCTCCCAGTCACAAACCATTTCCAACTCCCCCTCCCATTCTTTAGATGGCATGTCCATCATGGGCCTCCTGCAGTGCCACAATGATGCCACCCGAAGGTTGCAGGAACAGCAACTCATATTCCGCTTGGGAACCCTGCAGCCCAATGGTATCAATGTGGACTTCACCAGCTTCAAAATCTCCCCTTCCCCCACCGCATCCCAAAACCAGCCCAGCTCTTCCCCTCCCCCCACTGCACCACACAACCAGCCCAGCTCTTCCCCTCCACCCACTGCATCCCAAAACCAGTCCAACCTGTCTCTGCCTCCCTAACCTGTTCTTCCTCTCACCCAACCCTTCCTCCCACCCCAAGCCGCACCTCCATCTCCTACCTACTAACCTCATCCCACCTCCTTGACCTGTCCGTCTTCCCTGGACTGACCTATCCCCTCCCCACCTATCTTCTTTTCTCTCCATCTTCGGTCCGGCTCCCCCTCTCTCCCTATTTATTCCAGAACCCTCACCCCATCCCCCTCTCTGATGAAGGGTCTAGGCCCGAAACGTCAGCTTTTGTGCTCCTGAGATGCCGCTGGGCCTGCTGTGTTCATCCAGCCTCACACTTTATTATCTTAGCTATCATAAAATATCTCACTTCAGTCCAACTCCATGCCTAAAGTCTCTCCTCTTCCCACCCCACTCAAATTTCCTGAAGGCAGTAACTCCCTTGTGAGGTATGGCCTCACAGATACCGCAGCGACAATACACCCTGCAACCAATCTTCAAACAGGGTCAATCAATAGCGATTGTAGCAGCACTAAAGCGAAGCATAATTCTGTTCCCATCAAAAATCCCCAAAAAGGATTTTCTCTTTCTTGCATGGATTTCTGCACTCAAATGAAGAATGTTAATTGTGCCTAATTTTACCCTGAATTGACCCAGGGCTACAGAGATCAACAGTAGTTGATGCTGGAAGCACATTTCCCAGTTATTTAGTTTCTGGAATTTAAAAACTCTCTCTCACCACTATAAATGTAGATATCACAGTGAACAGCTAGTGCAGCTCAGACTAAAAAAGCAGATACAAGACCGTCCTGATCCATAGAGTTTAGTGCCACACACAGACAGTGGATTTCTTCATTTAAACATCAGGGCTAGTTCCAGCTAGCAGATACATGAACCAGTCGACACATTGGTGAGTGCACAACACCTGCATGCAATTGATGATTACACCCTTTCTTACCTCAGCAACTGTACTTCTGATCCTATCAATCAGATTTTCAAAGTCCACAAGATTGAAAAGGGGTTGTTGCTTCAGTGTATGCAGCTCTGCTGCAAAAGCGTCTTCCTGGTTCTTTAAAATGGACCCTGCGCAACACACACACACACACACACACACAAAGTACAACATTACTAGGTTTGGTGCATAAGGAACAGTTACACCTGCAAACGTGAAATTTAATTTAACCTATCGAGTACTTGAAGCTTTTAGAAAATGTCTCTAAGTCAGGTTAATCACTAGAAATGAGGCATATCAAATTTGATGTCGGTGGAATTCCTCTCTCTAGGGAGCAGTGGAGGTGGGTCTTTGAATACTTTTCAGGAAGAGGCATATAGATGATAAGTATTGGGGAAAAGCAGGAAAGCATGTGGAGGCCACAATCAGGTCAGCCATGATGTTATTGACTTATGGAGCAGACACAACGTTCGCTCTCCTATAACACAATAGTTGCATAACATCATGCCATAGAAAATCGCATTATAGGAGAACCGCTACAGAAAATCACTATACCTGTAAAGCAGAAAGTTTGCGTTATTCAAACAGTGTCCACTAGTTATCAATCGCGTTATAGCCAATTTGCATTAACAAAACACATGTTATAGCAGAACTACCTGTATGCCTGTTCCTAGCTGTAGCGATTGTAATGAAGTCGGCCAGATAGATCTCCAGATGGATGTGAGTTCCCTGATTGGGGCTGTTAACCTGGTCTGATCAGGGAGCTCTAGCTGACAGGTATAAACAGGAGTGTCAGACATCCTGCTCACTCCGAGGGCTGGCTGTGAGGGAGCCAGACCAGTGTTAAGGACTCTCCACATGTAAATAAAGAGTAACTTAGTGGCTAGAAACCAGAATCTGTGGAGTTATTCCACTAACTCTTATGCTTTTGCTCTTGAGTTTAAAGTACTAGCTTGTAGAATCATTGCACATTTCCCACATATTTTGTTTCTCCATCCAGTCTTAGCAGTTTTCTATTTAAAGTAATAAGGGATCTGCTACCAATCCTCTCTATCAATCTCCACAGTGTTCACCAATGATCACTTGAATTTGCCAATATGATGTGAGTGACATTGTTGAGGCCACCTCCAAGTTGATTTTACAACAATATGGCTTCCCAGATAAAATGGTATGCTTGGCTAGCGATCATTTGTCCTAGCACAGGATCACAGATGAACCCACTGCCTTTTGCAGCCTGCTGTGACGGGGGAAAATGATGGACACTGCCCTGACCCACTTAACATCAGCCAGACAGCATACATGGAGCCCTACCTGCACGGGTGTGATTCACATTCTGATTTTCAAACATCTGCACTGACTCTCCTACAAACAAGATCTTCTCTGCCACCCTCACAGGGATATAAGAGGGCAGCATCTCAGCTCGCAGTGAAAATTGCTTGAGGGACGTAGCCAACATGTTCTCCTCTTCGATTAACCGCTATTAGTAAAAGACAAAATCATCAGCACCTGGTGCAACACAGCAGCAGCAATTGTTCAATGAACTAAATAGTTTCACAAATCAAATTATGACAGAAGTTGTAATGTAGAAAATGCAAGAGCCAATGGGCAGTCAAACAAACTGCAGAGACAGACAGCAGCACATCCGTGACAAGTCAATTATTTTTATTTGCACAAGTGCCATAGGGTCTTATACATCCACTCGAGCAGGTAGGGCCTTGGTCTGTGTGCTCAAAGCCCAGAGTGGGACTTGAACTTAAAACCTTATGATTCAAATGTAAGCATGTGACCAACTGAGCCATGACTGATACATGGCAGCTCTTCGACCTGTCCCCTTAGCCCTGGTAAATCAACACAATCACAGATTCTTCTATGCCACTGCAACAGTAACTACACAACAAAAGTACTTAGCTGGTCGTGTTACTTTTGGGGGAGCCCTGAGGTTAGGAAAGGTGCTATAGAAATGCAAGTCTTTCCTCTTTCCTTCTCTCTCTCTCTCTCTCGTGGAGCTGTAATACATATAAACTGTCGTTCTGTCAGCACTGGGAGGGAAGCAAGGCTTTTGTGCCCTGTCACCTTGTCTTAAGTACTGCCAGCCGAAGCACATTTTGGCCACAGACACAATTCCATGGCAACTCTCCCTACGTACTGGCCTGACACTGCACAAACTCTTTAGCCTTGGCAAATAGAATGGACTCTCCAACCCAACAGCTTAGGCTGCTTTCCAAGTCAGCTCCCAGAGGTGAAAAGATAGTGACGCAAAGGCAAGAGACTCGAAGCAGCTGAGCTAACCAGGGGAAGCACAATGAACATCAATGGTGATGCGGTCATTAACCTGCAGCACTTCAGCCGTGCCTATTAATTCAGCTCTTTCACACTGTCAGGTTGAATAACTTCTTCAAGCTTATGCCCCTGACGGGTACAGTTTAAATTAGAATACTAGTTATTACAACAGGAAAGAGGATAAAGCAAAAATATTTGAGTGAATATTTTCAAATTGTGTTTGCTGATGGCTGAGGTAGCTCTGTCTGTATTCCATTCATCTTAACTAAAGTCACAAGCAGACAGAATTACAAATTACCAAGTGGAAGACAGTAGACAGAACTTGCCGTCCCCTTCTGGAGTTTTTGGAAAGGGTAGGTTTGAACCAGCAGCTTGGGGGTGGGGGTTGGGGAGTGGTGGATCTACACCTGCATTAGCCAGAAGGCAAAATTCACTTTCCCAACAGTCAGTGAAGGGTTTGTTACTAAGCTCTCAGAGACTCTCAGGCAGGCTGGGAACTTGTTTCGCATTCTTCAGCATGTCACAAATCCTCAAATTGTTACAAATATATTCATGGACGCTATAATTAATCAAAAAACAAGGAACATGTGTGTCCTTAATGTACCTAGCTAGGTAGGCTTATTCCTCCAAGCTTCAGCAAGTATAAGCTTCTTCAGTTAGTTGATTCTTTTACAATCAAGGAGTTTCTTTGTACAGAAGCTTACAATGTTTTAGAGTGTAGACTCTCCACATTGATCAGCTCACCAGAAGCCTCAACAACATCAAATCTGAGCCATGAAATGGACTAAGTAGGCTTTGTCTTAAATTTGCTTTTCTCAAAATTTCTTTATTTCTCTTTGATATATTATCATGGATGCACTATTATTCTGAACCTGGATTTCTTTAGTTTTCTAATTTATGACAAATGATTTTGTACTTTTGAAGATCTGTAATGCTGGAGATTTTATTTATTTATTTTTTTTTTCCCCTAAGGATTTGTACCCAAGACTCTGTGCCTAAGACATCACTGTAAGAGGCAACTTATAAACTTTTCACAGTACTCATTTGAGCACAAGTGACAATAAAGCTAATTCAATTCAGTTCCATTACAGTATTCAGGGTGAAGTCTGATCTGATCAACAAGGTCACCTGAACTAGGCAGCCATTCAGGCTATCAGCAGCAAACCCAACAGGAGTAGGTGGGCAGGACTAAACTTTTAGACTTTTACTTGGTTTCAAAAAAAAATCAAAAATTACACCCAGTGAGCAACTTCTTCTCAGTAGTGGAGCAGATTTTTCTATGCAATTATGTTCTTCTTAGCTCCTTACTTATACATATGCAGGTAAAACACCAAATGTAACAGGCAGCAAGTTCTATAAGATCATAAAACCATACGACATAGGAACAGAAATTAAGCCATTCGGCCCATCAAGGTTGCTTTGCCATTCAATAATGGCTCATAAGTTCCTCAACCCCATTCTCTTGATTTCTCCCCATAACCCTTGATCCTCTTAATAATCAAGAACCTATCTACCTCCGTCTTAAATGCACTCAATGAAGTGGCCTCCACAGCCTTCTGTGGCAGTGAATTCCACTGATTCACCACTATCTGGCTGAAGGAGTTTCTCCTTATCTCGATTCTAAAAAGGTCTTCCCTTTACTCCAAGACTGTGCCCCCGGGTCCTAGACTCTCCTACCAATGGAAGCATCTTCCCAACATCCACTTTGTGCAGGCCATTCAGTATTTTGAAAGTTTTAACTAGATCCCCCCCCGCTCCTCATTCTTCTAAACGCCAATGAGTATAGTCCCAGAGTCCTCAAACATTCCGCATATGTTAAACTTTCCATTCCTGGGACCATTTTCGTCAGCCTCCTCGGAATCGGTGATACTTGCTATGCTTTGTGGGCACTGTAACTAAAATGCATACAGACAACTCTTCATTCCCAAAATCCACGAACACTACTTAACTTTGCCTTATCACCCCCGCAGATGTTAGAGTTCAGATTAAAAGCAGAGCCACATTACAAGGAGTGGCAGATGGAGTTTCATTTAGATAAATGTGAGGCGCTGCATTTCAGAAAGGCAAATCAAGGCAGGACTTACACACTTAACAGTAAGGTCCTGGAGTATGTTGCTAAACAAAGAGACCTTGGAGTGCAGGTTCATAGTATCTTGAAAGTGGAGTCATAGGTAAACTGGATAGTGAAGAAAGCATTTAGTATGTTTGCCTTTATTGGTCAGTGCATTGAGTATAGGAGTTAGGAGGTCATGTTGCAGCTGTACAGGACATTGGTTAGGCCACTTTTGGAATTCTAGTTTCTTTGTTATAGGAAGGATGTTGAGAAACTTGAAAGGATTCAGCAAAGATTAACAAGGATGCTGCCAGGGTTGGAGGTTTTGAGCTATTGGTAGAAACTGAGTAAGCTGGGGCTGATTTCCCTGGAGTGTCGGAGGCTGAGGATGACCTTGTAGAGGTTTATAAAATCATACGGGGCATGGATACGGTGAATAGCCAAGGTCTTTTCCCCAGGGTAGCAGAGTCCAAAACTAGAAGGCATAGGTTTAAGGTGAGAGAGGAAAGATTTAAAAGGGACACAGGGGAAAACTTCTTCACACATGCATGTATGGAACGAGTTGCAAGGCAAAGTGGTGGAGATGGATACAATTACAACATTAAAAGGTATCTGGATGGGTATATGCATAGGAAGGGCTTAGAATGATATGGGCCAAATGCTGGCAAATGGCAAGAGATTTAGGGTATCTGGTCGGCACGGATGAGACGGACTGAAGGGTCTGTTTCCGTGCTGTACAGCTCTATGACTCAACGTTGATTCCTCTCACATGACGCAGCTGACCCTCAACATGCCAAAAGGTGCTGAGAGCTTGTTAGCAAAACTTTAACCTGCTTTTTTTGACTCCAACTGAGTTTGCCCATCAATCCTTCTAAATGCATCAGGTAGATCTGGAAAACTTTTGTCCAAAGCTTAAAACAATTCTTTTTCATTGCTCTTTCTGTTTTGCTTTTCCTATTAAGCAGTTCACAAGACACGATAAGGAGGTACGGTCTTCACATTACTGTAGCATTGAATGCAGATGGGAATGAATGAATGGATGTCTCTAATGTACAATCACTATTTGTTATCTTATACACTCATACAGCCTCACAGGGATACATGATGCTTCCTTACAAATTGGAGTCTTTCACTTTTGGTGCTTCCGCTCCTTACCAAGTCTTGAAGCTCCCGGAGCTGCTTTCCAGTCAAGCCTCTGATTCCCAGATCTTCTTCATCTTCCTCCTCAGGCTGGGTGCTAACACTGTCAGAGGAAGGCCCTTGCTTGATAAAGAACTCCTCATACTTGTCCAGTAACAGGCCGTGCAGCATCCATGCAGATAACTGCTTGTACAGCACACCATGACACACCGCTAGGATCCTACATTGGGACAGGGCAGCAACTCAATAACATATTTGCATTTATTACCAACGACTCTTAGCTCCTTATTTTATTAGATATTATATTATGACCTTTATTCCTTTCAGTTCTTAACCACCAAAAATCAAAGCAAGTGGTAATATCTCCTATGCCACTGCAGTGACTACACTTCAGAAGTACTTCATAAGTTTTAGAGTGTTCCACTACATCCTAAAGTCTAGAAATGTATCATTCTTGCCCTTGTTTCAAACTCATTTTTTCCTAAACTCTCAAAAGCTGATCACGAAGGCTCCCATTGTTTTCAATGCTTTTAAGTGTCCAAGTTCAACATGACCTAGCTGTTACTTCTCAGCTTTGTTCCTATGAATTTTAACACTCGTGACATCTTACACTTTGGACCCTCACCTGAAATTAGGTTACAGAATTTTAAAATCCCACCTGTTCATAGCAAGTACTGCAACAAGGTCCTTCCTGTCCTACCATTATTGTTGATAGTACTGACAGCATGTAATGAGGCAACAATTAAATTGTAAAGTATTATCAAAGGCTGAGTTTGGCACATAATGTCGTCCCCATAATCAAAAAGAAATTCCATTTCCCATTGCAAGGGTGAAGTATCTTGCTGTTCAAGAACAATTCTCAGAAAAAAAAACGCATTTGGATTTTTTAGTGAGCTCAGATCTTGTATTGGGAGTACATCAATGTGGACTGTGGAATTGAGGTGTGAATATTACAGGGCTGACAGTTCTAATGGCACTGGGACTATGGTGCTTGAATAGCCTTGCCTCATAGCATATATTTTGATTTCTCTCACTGAATAGCAGGGGAGAGAGTAGATGCCAAACTCATGGTGAATCCAGGCCCATAAGAATCCTGAGCAGCAGATGGTGGAGGAGTAGCTGGGTTGTAAGTGGGCTCTGGGTTATGTTAGGAACAATGCTGACTACGCAAATAGTTGCTTTGTCAACAATCTGGTATTTGTGACTATCCCCATTCATTTGACTGTGAAGTGTTAGACTTCGGAAAATAAAATTCAGACCGCACCTGTACTAATTGATCCAAGCATATTTAAAAAAACTATGAGAATAGCAGGACTAATTGCACAACCATTTGTCTGTGTTTTGTTCATATGCTGAGTAGGGAATGTGCTTCCTGCTATTATAGTCTCGTAGTCCTATTTCCAGGCCATAATTTTCAAATTATTGTTATACCAACATTTCCCATTCTATTTCCTGTGCCACAGTGCAGTTACCAACTCTGTCACTTGGTTGTTCTTAATGCCAGCCTTCTGAAGTTTCTCTCTCCATGTGGGAAAATCCCAGAGAAGTTGGAAACTGCCAACATGTCACCTTTATTTAAAAAGGCAAGGAGACAAAACACAGGTAATTATAGGCCAGTTAGCTTAATGTCCACTATTGGATATCTCTTATGGAAGATGGAATAGCACAGCATTATGATATACATAATATGATTGGGCAGAGTCAGCATAGCCTCACGAAGGGGAAATTGCCTGATAAATTTATTAGAATTCTTTGAGGAAGTAACAAACAAGCTGGAGAGAGGGAAAGCAGTGGATTGGAGATCTATGGATCTTTAGAAGGCATTTGGTAGAATACACATATTAGGCTACTTAATAAAAGCACATGTTAATGGAGGTTGTACATTAGCATGGTTAATTAGTAGAAAGCAGAGAGTTGAGATAAGTGTGCGGGAGGTGCATTTTCAGGATGGCAGCGTGTAACCAGCGGAGTGCCACAAGGATCAGTGCAAGAGTCACAATTATTTACAATAAATATTCATGATTTGGATGTGCAAAGTGAATGTACTATAGCCAGGATGGCAGATTACACAAAAATATTTGGAAAGGTAAATGATGGAGACAGCAGAACAGATTTTGTACAGAAATACAGACAGGTCATGGAATCATAGAATCCCTACAGTGCAGATAGAGGCCATTTAGCCCATCAGGTATGCACCAAATTCTCTGGGGTGCATCTCACCCAGGCCCATCCCCACCATTACATCAGCCATGTGCTTATTGAATGATGGATCAGACTCAATGAGCTGAATGGTCAATATCTGCTCCTATGTCTTACGAGTACAACCATGAGTAATTTACCAATAAAACTAATGAACGTCTTCTTAATGTCTTCAACCTAAACAAAGACAAAAGTCCTGTGGAATGGAGTATGGACAAATTGCTCAGTCTCTTACTTCTCCAGTGCACTGCGGACTGGTGGAAGCCCTCCACAGCTGTGTTGGTGAACGGTCTCCAGAAGTTGACAGCCATGAATCTAAGATGGAAAACAAAGAAACCGTGAAACAACCTGTCTTTTCCACCAGTAACCACATATTTACAGCTTAAAATTCAGCGCGTTACTAAGAAAACTTACATTTAATTAATAGAGACATCATTCTATTCTCCCTTTCTCCTGGCTCTTACAGGGTTAACCAACTACCAGCACCATGGCACCAGCACAGCATGATAAGCTAAAGCATCATATTAATCTGGATCCTGTCCTCATTCAACTACCATGTTTATGCATTCTCAAATGAAGGTTCCATAGCAAGCAAGGAAGGGTATTCTGACTACATGTTACCATCTTTAACCCAGTTACACAGATGCTGACTGCACATGGTTTAATGCTGCTTTTACAGAGACCCAGTAATTTCATACAGACCAGGTCTGAAAAGCTACAACTATAAGGAAAGCCAGACCAGGCTGGAAAAAAAAAATGGAAGAATGAGGGGTGAACAAAAAGTGGTCTTTCAGATCACATAAGGGCTCAGAAAGGCAGATATGTAGAAGATGTTTCCAATTGTGGGGAAGACCAAAACTACATTTCATAAATATAACATAGCCACCAACAAACTCAACGGGGAATTCATGAAAATCCTTTTCACCTACAGAGTGGTGAGAACGTAGAGCTCTCTACTACAGGGAGTAGTTCAGTTGAGTAGTTCTTTTTTAATTCATTTATGAGATGTGAGTCTCACTGGCAGGGCTAGCATTTATTGCCCATTGCTAATTGCCCTTTGAATTGAGTGGCTAGTAAGCACTAATTTCAGTAGGCAGTTAAGAGTCAAACACACTGCTGTGGGTCTGGGATCAAGTACAGGCCAGGTCAGGAAAAGATGACAGATACTTTTAAGGAACTTGAATAGAGACAGAAGAAAGGATAAGAAGGATACGCTGATAGAATGAGATGAAGGAGAGCAAGATGAAGAATATGTAGAGTGCAAACACTGACATGGTATGTGTTGCAAATCAATGAACCTGGGATCTTCTGGTCTTTATGGCTGAGTGCTGTAATAAGCTACAATGCCACGGAAGATATTGTCACATTTTCAAACGTATGAAAGAGACTACTCCTGTAAAACCAACTTGCTACATGCTGTATTAGGTATTCTATATTATGGCTTCTGGTGTCATAGGGTCTTCTTCTTCTTATAGCTATCAAAGCTGTGGAACTCCCTCCCTCTAAGATGTTGCTTATAACATCTCTTTCACCAAGCTTTTGGTCACCTGTCTTAATATCTCATGGGGCTGGATGTTAAATTTTACCTGATAATGTTCCTGTGATGTGCCTTGGACTGTTAAATGTACCATATAAATGTAAGTTGTTATTGTGCAGATTAGTTGAAGGAAGCCATGCCCAATGCTATTAATAGGCTTATTTTATGTAGCAATGCCAAATGCACCATAGGAAAATGTATCATGTTTTCAGTCAATGTGGTTTTATTTTGTGAATGATGTTTTTTGCATTACACTCTTAATTAATCATTCAAATTACTCGCATCATTAATAACAGGCCTATAATAGTTACCGTTTGCTCCAAGTGTTACACAATTCAATAAACTCCCAGCAGATTCAAAGTGGCACTGAAAGAACAGTTCACAGTTCAAGGTGACATAGTAGGAATCTTTTACCCCACTTTCCTGGCTTTCCTGAAATCCCAATGTCTACAGAATTCAATTAGGTTCCCAAAAGACAACAACTTGCATTTATGTAGTACCACCAACACAGCAAAAAGGTCTCTAAGGAACTTCACTGTGGCACTACCAAACAAAAAACTAGACCACTGAGACACACACAAGGTGATATTCATTCAGTACGTTGTCAGGGAATGCTTTAAGGAAGCAAGTGAGAGACAGACCGTCAGACGATTGTTGTGCGGTGGTGAGGGGGTGGCGAGAGAGGGAGAAAGAGCGAGCCAGATAGAGAGAGACATGAGATGTTTACCAAGCAAATACCGAGTCTATTTTACTAAAAGCTAAAGCATATGTAAGAGCTTAGAATAAGAAGTGCACAATCCATTTATTATAGCCACACAAATAAGATAAAAGATATTAATAAAAAGAAAGACAATAGAAAAACTGCACAGCTACAACTATCACCATTGTTGATGAAGCCAACCACAGAGCCCAGGTTAATTAAAAAGGCAGTGAATATTTGACCTTGAATATTTGAACTGAACATTAATTTGTTGATATACAAATGGTGTAAACAGTCAGTCATTCAGCAAGCCTGGAACACAAGGTGGACAGACATCATTTCTTTTTGATATCTCCATAGGTTTAACATATTTACTGAACATTAACACATTAAGATCGCAGGGTAAGTGTGTAATTATTTTTGAAGACGAATGTCTGTAACCGCCTACTTCTTTCCCTGAAGTCTGATAAATCTTAAATATTTATACACTGCACAAATTCTTCTATGCTCAACTGACAGGGTAGATAAGGACTGTTTCATTTCTCAGTCTAAAGTAAGAGTTTTCAACCTTCTGACTCTGAAGCACAGTACAACTGAGCCACGCCTAATGTATTAGAGATAATGGGAACTGCAGATGCTGGAGACTAATGTATTTCTCACTCATACACCCCAAAGGTGGAAAAGAGAAGAGTTAAAGCAGAAAGCACTATCAAGTTAGCATGTTATTTGGGTCCCACTGAATAAGTATTAGAAGAGAAGGGCAGACAGTCCGTAGTGTGGACAGTAAATGTCTGGGCAATAACTTGGATCACAAATAGATCTTTTAAGACTAACACTTACCTTTTGAGATTTCATTTGTTCAACTACCACCATAACAGATGGGAACAGCAGCTGAAACTGGCAATGAAATAAAGCGTTAAGTAATGAGAAGTCAATATTGTATCAGAGCATCTCGGCTCAGCATGTTTCAGAATTTAACAGCTTCTATCGGCATCATCAACTGTCGGATAATGATTAAGACAGTCTCAGGTGAATTCTTTGTAGTAGAGTGCCACAATTGTGGATTACACTCAAAAAAAGATGAAAGGTGTGAGTGAGTAACAGTACAATTCAGAAAATATGAGTAACTCTGTACTTGTATATCCTAGTCATAACTGCATTACTTTAAAGTCTTCCATGTTATCCTTGAGAATTTCACTTATTATCAGGCTAGAAGAGCTGAATGGCTCATTTCTATTCCTGGCTCTAAGATCCAGACTGCACAGTCCATTGTCATCTGTCCATAAGCAGTCCCGTTAAGAAATTCACTAATTTGTCCTCAATATTGTAATGCCGCAATATTTTAAGACACATTTCAACTTGAAAATGCTGTAACAGGAGCTGACCTGATCCAAAGAGTAGTTAACATGAGAGATGGAGAGGTGTGGGTCTGCCAAGAACTGCAAAGTAGAAATATAAAGAACAACATTAGCTTGAAATGTACATTAGAATTCTTCAGGAAAAAAGAACACTATCATATAGTCGATTTCAGCACTCAATCGGGGGACAGAGGCATAATGGCAATGCCTCTGGGGACATGGGTTCAATCTCACCATGGCAGCTGGTAAAATTCAAATTCAATAAATAAAATCTACAATACTAGGCTAACCTCATTATTAGTTGCCACTGAACTATCATTGTCACAAAAATACAATCAATCAATCTGTTTCACCAATGTACTCTAGTGAAGGAAATTTGCCGTCGTTACCCAGTCTGGCCTACATGTGATTCCAGATCCACAGCAGTGTGGTTGATTCTTAATTGCCATCCTGAAATGGACTGGCAAGCCACTCAGATTAAGGGCAAGTAGGTATGAGCAACAAGTGCTGACCTAGCAATGTGTTGCTCACAGTCCATGAAAGAACCTTTAAAAATTCAATAAAAAACTTGGTTATTTAATCGCTCTGCGGCTTCTGGGAGTTTACTGCACGTAAAATTGGCTGCTGTTCTTCCTAACCACAACCGGATACACATGAAAAGTACTTACTTGGCTAGAAAGAGTTTTGGAATGTCAAGAGGCTGTGAACTTGGGGAAGACACTGTCTAAATGCATACTGCTTCTTTCTGACCAGTGCATTGCCTTTTATGTACCAAAGGACATTCAACAATGTGTCAAATGGTCACTGTGCAGTCCTACAGTTTGCTTTTTTTTCATCTTAGTAACAGGTCAGGGAGGAATTTCCCTAGCTTTTTGTTCCCTGAATACCAGGAGATTTCTGGTGACTGGGGGTACTGGAGATTCTCAGTCACACCACAACAGCATGGGGCAGGTGTGCTAAACCAGCTGGTCTTTGTCTGCCTGTCATTTTCACACGTTTGCACATCACAGTGATGTTGGCCAAGGGAGCATTCGAGACCAGGGCCGCAATAGATCTCTATAATGTGTCTTTAGGACTGTGGGATCTGTCTCAGCCACCTGAAACATCAGAACAAGTGGAGTGGGCATTAGATTTCAGAAACAAAGAAACTAGAATTGTATTGCTGGTCATCCTGACATAGTTTGGCAGAATAAGATATTCAACTAGAACTGACAATTTCACTGAAACATCAACAACTATGCGGTTTTCCTTCAAATGGTAGTGAAACTATTTAAATGTTTCAAGTTTAGCATTTCACTAATTTATCATACAAGTTGAAGATAGGTACCTCCTGTTCAAGATCAAGTAGAGCCTGTCTGTAGGGCTGCAGCATGGAGTCTAACCCGGTACAAAAGGCACGAAGATAAATCCCATGCAATCCAGCCTGGCCTTGCTGGGTTGGGTGGCACTCCTGTAACATAAGATTCACCGCACGACAGAGGTAAGTACAAGATTAGATCAAGGGAAGAAAATAGGATAAAAGAACAGAGTGGGTAAATGAGACTGCAACCACTTTCTCTTGTCAAAGGTAAAGGGCAACTTAGAGCAGCTGGGATGAATGGCCTGTTATTGTGCTCCAACTTCTTCGTATTTTACATAAAACTGGAAAAAAAATCCATATTCTCCCCTATATATTGTGCCTAAATGTTTTATATTATGCCAAACAAAGGCTTCTGGTGATTATACCTATTTCTTTTCTGATGAAGGGTCTAGGCCCGAAATGTCAGCTTTTCTGCTCCTGGGATGCTGGTTGGCCTGCTGTGTTCATCCAGCTCCACACATTGTTGTCTCGGATTCTTCAGCATCTGCAGTTCCCATTATATCTCTCTTCTGTTGATTATACCCATTACGTTGTTATGAAACCCACAGAGGTGCATTCATTAGCTGCTAGTTAAATGCCTCACTTTACAATGTGTCAGCTATAATGCTTTAATGTTAAGATGTTATAAAATAACTGGAAATAGTTGAATCTGTTAGAACTATAATTTATCTTTTACAGTTTTGTTTAATTCTTGACAATGCAGTCAATTCCTGCAACAAATTTCATTGCTTCCACAATAATCCTCCTGTTATAATATGTAGAATTCTTAAAAACCCATGTCACTATTATCATGTTCATAATAATACTCGTCATTGTATCTAATGGAATTCCAAATAGCACCAAGATTTTTGCTTCTATTATCGTGTTCAGAAAGGCTACATGAAGAACAATGAAAACAAAATGAAGATAAGTATGAAAACATGGAAGAAAAGGTAAAGGCGTTTCTCAGCTTTTGACACAGGGCCTTTTTTCATTCATTTGTGGGATGTGGGTGTTGCTAGTTGGGCTAGTATTTACTGTCCATTCCCAGTTGAAGATTAAAGAAAGGAAATCAGGCTGAAATTGTAACCAGATTGTAACTACTGTACCACTTACAGCATCATCTTAGGTATTTGTTAATATGTTATTTGGCCACTGTGCGTAGCTCCATGCATGTAGAAAACTCATTAGAAAAGGTCATTGAAGAATAATGCTGGGTTTGAGGGGCTTGAGTACAACACAAGTACTGCATTTGGGTTATATGGCTTCTCTCTCTCTGCTCCGTGCTCTATATATTCCTGTTCTATTTAGGATTCGCACCTTGAAATATTGCGGCTTTATTCACTGGAAGAGCAAAAGCTAAAGGAGGATTAACATTATGAACGGTTTTCCAGAGGATAAGTAGAGATGGATTATTTATATCAATAATACGGAAACAGGCTGTCCTGCAGCAGGAGAGTAACAAGGTGAAGTTAAAAGAAATTCTTTCACAGAGATTTATTAGAGCACAAAACTGTTCTCCAAAATGACAGATACTGCACCGTTTAAATGAAAATTTTGTAAATATTTGAAAAGAAATTTTATGGGAAGGGAATTAGAGCAGACATCTCCAGTTAAAGAACTGCCACAAGCATAGGCAGAATGGTTTATTTTTGTGCATAACTTCTGATTAAATTTTACTTGGCATTTCAAGACAATTCTGTGGAGAAAAATTCATGACAGTCCACCTGATGTCTCAGTCAGCCAGAATAATTCAACTAAAGATCAGATGATTAAACCCAATTGACCACGTGACACAGACCAAGGCACTGGAAACAAAAACAGCAAATACAGTCCTGCCAAGCCTACAGAGTCCTCACTTACATCTAGGGGCCAGGGCTAAAATTAGCAGAGTTGTCTTAGGCAGATAATAAAGCATCCGTCATCCTCACAGAATCATACCTCAAACACAATGTTCCAGATAACTTCAATAGCATCCCTGGTTAAGTCCTGTCCCATTGGCAGGAATGAAAGGTGTTGCCACAGAAATCCTCAACAGTGACCCCCAACCCCATGAAATTTCCAGGCATCAGGACAAACATAGGGAAGACATTCCCACCTCATCCGTCTGCTCTCAATCACAGTCATGAAATGTTGCCAGCATCAACAGTAACAACAAGCAGTAGTTGTTTAGCAATAACCTGCTCCCTGGATGAGGGATGAACTCCAGAGGTGAGGTGAGAGTGATTGCCCTTGACATCAAGGCCACATTTGAGTGTGTGTGGCATCAAGGAGCCTTTAGAAACTGGAATTAATAGGAATCAGAGGGAAAAGCTCACTAATGAAATAAAACCTGGCACAAAGGGTGGTTGTTGGAAGTCAGTCATGTCAATTCCCGGACATCACAGCAGGGAACCCTCAGGATGACATCCGAGGCCCAACTATCTTCAGCTGCTTCATCGATGACCTTTCTTCTATCATGAGGTCAGAAGTGGAGATGTTCACTAATGATTGTACAATGTCAGCACGGTTCACAGCTCCTCAGATATGGAAGCAGTCCATGTCCAAATGCTTCCAGACCTGGACAATATCAAGGCTCAGCTGACAAGTGGCGACCAACATTGCACCACACAAGTGCCAGGGAATAGCCATTTGCAACAAGAGAGAATCTAACCATCTCCTCCTGACATGTAATTTCAATCATGGGGACCCACAATCAACATCCTAGAAGCTATCATTAATCAGAAACTGAACTGGACTAGCCATGTAAGCACTGTGGCTACAAGCACAGGTCAGGTGCCGAGAATCTTGGAACGAATAACTCACCACTCAACTCCCCAAAGTGTGTACACCATCTGCAAGGCACAAGCAACTACTGTGATGGAATACTTGCCTGGATGGGTGGATGGGCGCAGATCCAACCTAACTCAAGAAGCTTGAAAGCATTAAGGACAAAGCAGCCTGCTTGACTGGCACACCAAGAAGAAGCATCTACTCCCTACACCACGGACGCTCAGTAGCAGCAGTGTGTATCATTTACAAAATGCAATGCAGAAATTTATTAAGGCTCCTTAGAAAGCAGCTTCAAAACTAAAACATTACCTTCCAGAAGTACAAAGACAGCAGATACATGGGAACACCTGCAGTCCCCCTCCAAGCCTCTCACTATCCTGATTTGGAACTATGTGGCCATTGCTTTAGTTTTGCTGGTTCAAAAATGTGGAACTCTCTCCCTAAAGGCATTATGGGGTTAACTACACCAAACGAACCACAGCAATTCAAGAAATTAGTTCCCCACTACCTTCCCGAGGGCAACTAGGGATGGGCAACAAATGCTGATCCACTCAGTGATGCCTACATCCCATGAATGTATTAGAAATGACCCATTTCAATCAAACAAGCAATCTTAGTCAACATTATTTGATACCTAGGTCTGCCCCTTCAATCTGGCTCAGCACATTCTTGTTTAGGAAGGGGAAACTGAAATGAAGGCCCTGCTCTGGAGCTATTTCAATTCCAACAGGAATTGATCACACTCAGTCAGGCTGAAATGGAGTGAGATTGATTTTGATGCCTTCCAATTTCTGCCTGTTCCGCTGACATCCACTATCCAGACATCTTCATAAAAGAAAATGCTCAGTCAGGCAAAGTACCAAAAAGCAAATGGCATCATGCCAGTCAGGAAAGGAAGAGGAAACCTTCTCAGTACAGAACCTACCTGCTGCTGTACATGTCCGGTGTATTGTTCAATAAACTCAGTGAAGCGTATATAGTCTGTGCCTAACTTGCACAAGCGGTTTAAGACACTGATTTCACTGGGGTGAAGGAATGGCAGATCCTGAGATACCTGGGTACAAATGGAAACAATGTTGATTTGTTTGAATAAATGTACATGCATATGGGATGTGGGCACTGCAGGCTGCAATTGCCCATCCTTAAAACAATACAATAACTATCTGATTGACAAAAAACGCTCCTCAAGCTGCCTCACATTAAGAAAGCGATTATTTAAGTTGCTCTCCTCTCAAAGCCAATAATGCATATAACGCAAGCTACAAGATTATACAACATGGAAATCAAAACTATGAGCTTTGAATGATGCATTAAGAACATAAATGCTTGAGATGTTGAGTTTACACTAATCAGTGCAGATTTACTTCATTTAAACTGATGTTTTATGCAATTTCACGGTGCCCCCAACACAATGTCTAACTGCCTCTTTAACGAATCTGGAATTTTTCCTCTTCTATCTTATGTAAGAATATAACAAATTGGATCAGAATTTAAACAAAGCAGTCCTTTAAGCCTGCTCTGATGTTTAATAAGGCCATGGCCGATCTCTCAAATACTGCCCCATCCTCAAAAACTGAAGGACCAGTTCAAACATTGTTCACTCTTTATGTGACGTCAGTACTGAACTTGCCTTTAACCACCGAAAATTCGCATTATACTTAACACATTACTTCACACCAAGTTAGTGTTATAGGTTTTCCAAGATCAGAATGAAAGGCATTCAGAAAGCTTGTACATCAAGCAAAGCTTTAAAAGGATGAACTTATAGACAAAACTCAATGAGGTGTCATAGCCCAATTGTCAGAGATGGCTTTTTAGGGTCCCAAAAATGTCCAAGTATCACATATCCTTCATTGTTTTATTTAATGTATCGTAAACTAATACAAAGTTAGGGAGGGTATTTGCACAAGATTTGGTACCCTGGCTGAAAACAGCACGGAAACCTAGTGCTATCCTACAGCCATTACAATCTAATACTGTCCTTCAGGGAAGGAAATCTGCTGTCCGTACCTGGTCTGGCATACAAGGGTTTTCAGACCTGCAGAAACTTAGCTGACTTTTAACTGCCCTCTGAAATGCCTAGTAGGCCATTCAGTTCAAGGACAATTCGGGATGGGTAATGCATACTGGCCCAGTCAGTGACAGCCACAGCCATGGAAGAATTTAAAAAAGGGTCAAAGAGAAACAGAAAAAAAAAATCAATTTAATACCTTAACTGAAGTACACAATCCGCGAGTGTAGTACACCATTACAACGCTGTCCAAATTATGGAACAATATAGAGGTATAACAATATAAAAATAAACATAATTATTTGCTATAGTAATAAACATTATTAAGCTTGGCCTAAAGTGTTGCTTCAAAAAAGTATAAATAGTAAAACGGAGTGGGTTCATTGCAGTAAAAGAACAGGTCTGTTTTTAATCCATTTGAAGGGACAGGTAGAAAACAGAGTGAGTTTGTCCCATATTTATGTAAACCTTCTTAAGAGATTCTTTGCCATCTGGTGAAGGTAGAGGAAAATCTGTGTCTATCTACAGTACAGAGCTAGGCCACATACTCTTAACCTTATTGCAGGGACTACCATCAACTGAGCAAGTTATTGTGGCTTTTTTTTTGTCATGGTGGGGATTAAATTAACAACATCTTGTGTCAATGTAACCTTTTTAACATAATAAATGTCCCAACTCATTTCACAGGAATGTCATCGTACAAAAACTAATATTAAACCAAAGCATATATGTTAGGCCGGTTTACCAAAAGCTTGGCCAAAGACATTAGCTTTAAAGACGTCATAAAAAAAGAAGGGGGAGTGAGAAGCTGCCGGCGGGTATTAAGTAAAATATTTATGCTTGAGCTGAATGTTGCACATTACCACTTAGACTAGTCAAAATTGTAGTGTCAAGTCACACCTTGAGAACTGTATTTAATTCATGCTTCTGAATAATATACAAGGTATATTATTCAAGCAGAAAGGAACCAGGTGAACCCAGAACACACAAATTCATTCTCAGGAAATGGCAACACTGGGAAAAGTGACATTTATTGCCTATTATCAGCTGTTTGAGAGAAAACGTCAGTGGGTCTTTCTGATAGGGTGATTATACAATCCAGAATATATTTATACAGATCCAGAAGTAAGCAGCCTAACTGACTTGATAGAGGTGTACAAAATGAAAAGAGGTATAGATAGGGTGAACATCCAGAGACCTTTTTCCTAGGGTGGAGGTAGTTATTACAAGGGCCATAGTTTTAAAGTGAGTGGAGGTAGATATAGGGGAGACGTCAGAGGGAGGTTCTTTACACAGAGAGTGCTAGGTGCGTAGAATGCATTGCCAGAGAGGGTAGTGGAGTCGGCTCAAGGGGCATTCAAGCAGCTACTAGATAGGCATATGGATGATAGCATAAGGTAGGAGTGGAAGTTAGATAGACTTTAGGTTTAGGGTAAAAGTTCAGCACAACATCGTGGGCCGAAGGGCCTGTACTGTTCTATGTTCTAACACATCCATACCACACAAGGCCACTCCTCTCAGACTCCATTTACTATGAATTAGTCCAATACCAGCATCCACAATATGACTCCACCTTCACTCACTCCTATTATTAAGGCATTTTATCTCCAGGGCCATTTCCTCTTCAAACCAAATTTCAGTGGGAACATTACAGTGCTGGAGTTGTGGGGAACAGAACACATGCACCAGCCACGACCACAAACCTTTGCAGAAGGATAGAACAGTAAAAGTTGATTTTTCTGTCTGGGTTGGAATTTTCTACTCTAGAGGTATGTCAATGCTTCATTGGTGAATGTATTCCAGACTGTGAGAGGATTCTTCAAATGCAGGAATACGGGGAGTCGGTAGAAAAGTGGAGTTGACACCAAAGAAAAGACACAATTATACCAAATGTCAGACACCGAGTAACCACATTGTCTGCTCAAGCTCCTGTTTCTTACATTATGATCTCTGCATTCTACTATTGAAACAGGAGACTGATATTCCTTCCATTTAACAGCAATCCACCCCACTGCATAGCTGTGGGTGTCACTGACTGGGCCAGTGTTAACTTAATCAGGATCCGGCAGCCACTATCATGAACTGTCCCAGCTGTTAAGGGCAAGGATATTCATTCGGGGAATGGCTTTGTGAATTGTCCAGAGGGAAAAGTGAGTGAAAACCAGTCACGCTAGGAAGCGAAAGTGCTGGACTTCCATTTTGAAGCAAACAAGACACACTGGACCAGTATAACAAAATGTGAGGCTGGATGAACACAGCAGGCCAAGCAGCATCTCAGGAGCACAAAAGCTGACGTTTCAGGCCTAGACCCTTCATCAGAGAGCTGATGAAGGGTCTAGGCCCGAAACGTCAGCCAGAGCTGATGAAGGGTCTAGGCCCGAAACGTCAGCTTTTGTGCTCCTGAGATGCTGCTTGGCCTGCTGTGTTCATCCAGCCTCAAATTTTGTTGTCTTGGATTCTCCAGCATCTGCAGTTCCCATTATCTCTGACACCGGACCAGTATGTTTCATTCACCATGTTCAGTGTTTTTCTTACCCTTCTTGATAGGTAGGCATTGCATGCCTGGGCCATACGGGTGCAGCACATCATCCAGTGATGAATGTGGGAGCTGGTCATCCCAGAAAACATATGCTTATACACATACCTTTTGAGTCCTGCCAGCCTGTATGGCCTGACTGAGGTGTAGAAAATTATGAGAGGCATAGTTAGGAAGAAACTCTTCCCCTTTAGTGGAGGGTTCAGTTACTAAGTGGCACAGATTTAAGGCAAGGGGTAGGAGATTTAGAGAGGATTTAAGGAAGTATTTTTCACCCAGAAGGTGGTGAATATTTGGAACCCACTGCCTTAAAGTGTGATAGAGGCAAGAACTGTCAAAGTGTATAAGAGCTATTTAGATGAGCACGCAAAACGCAAGTGCTGGAAAATGGGATCAGAATAGATGGAAAATAAACAAAAACAGAAGAAGTTGATCTGTCCTTGTTTTTGATCTGCAATATTTGTAGTTTTTTGCTTTATGTTAGAATAAACGGATGTTTGCTGACAGGCGGAAAGGTCTCTCGCTGTGCTGTTAAAAACTCCGATGACTAAGCGGTTCAGACAGAAATCCTGGAAACATAGCAGAACCAGAAACATGATGATCAGAGCAGTGGCTGGTTACTAGGTTAAAAACAATGTCTAACGGTATGGAGGAAAGCAGTAGATTGGCATAAGCTCCATTAATAGTGCAGGCTCAGTAGGCAGAATGACAACCTTCTGCGCCCTGATACTGCTATGTGCCATAGTTTATTCCTCTCTCTCACTCTCTGAATAAACGGAACTAGGTTCCGTTGTTTCCTTTGCTCGGGTTATCCATCGTGAGAAGGGCCCAGGCCTCTCGGTTACCATGGTGCTTGAAGCTCTGCCTCACCTGTAGGCCGCTGCGCTTGTTCCAACTGAAGATGCTGCCCGGATACCCGCTCAATGCCAGCAGCAACTCGTGGATCATCTCGCCGTTGTGGGCTCCGGTGACAAGTATCGCTCTCACGCTCCGATTCCTTTTGCTTTTTTGGTTTTAGAAACAACCGGCTTACTCGGACCACAGTACGGCACCTCCGGACGCAGCCATATTTGAGACTGGCAATAGACGGCTCGAAGTGATCGCGCAATTGCCCACCATGTTTATTCCTGGCAAGTTGCTCTGCTCGCCATTTCTGTTACTGGCACGAACCTAGTCAAATAGGCTGACGATGCCGCCATCTTTCATGCTGGCTTGTATGTTTGCATGTGACAGCCAATTTTGTCACGTGTGTGTGTCTACAAATATCAAAGTTTTAGCCACATTTCTTAATATTTGGTTCATGGGATCCAGTAGCACGGGCAACATCTATTGCCCATTTCTACTTGCCCTTTATGATGATACTTGTCCTTCTTGAACTGCATGGTTAAAAGTGGAAAGGATACAAATTGCTTCCATTTGCTTTGTATTCTTGAAAACTGAATTCTATGATGCCCAGATAGCAAAATGTGAGGCTGGATGAACACAGCAGGCCAAGCAGCATCTCAGGAGCACAAAAGCTGATGTTTCGGGCTGACCCTTCATCAGAGGTCTAGGCCTGAAACGTCAGCTTTTGTGCTCCTGAGATGCTTCTTGGCCTGCTGTGTTCATCCAGCCTCACATTTTGTTATCTTGGAATTCTCCAGCATCTGCAGTTCCCATTATCTCTGATACTATTTTAACCTCACTGCGAAGCCTCTTCTATGATGCCCAGTACGTTCATTTCCTGGTTTTGCTAATTTCCCTTCACTATTTTCCCCCTGTAATATTGGATAGATGGACCCACAGTCCCGTTAGGGAGGGATGCTGACACAGCAACACTGAAGGAAAAGCGATATATTTCCATTTCAGAGATAGTAGGAACTGCAAATGCTGGAGAATCTGAGATAACAAGGTGCAGAGCACATTTCTGAAGAAGGGTCTAGGCCCGAAACGTTCAGCTTTCCTGCTCCTCTGATGCTGCTTGGCCTGCTGTGTTCATCCAGCTCTGCACCTTGCTATCACATATTTCCATATCAGGATGGTTTGGAGGAGAACTTGCACTTTTTTGCAGATGGTGGTGTACCCATGTGTCTGATGACCTTGTCCTTCCAAATGCTAGAGGTTGCAGGTTTGGAATGTGTTGTTGAAGGAACTTTGGTGAGTTGCTGCAGTGCATGGGCTGATTTAAAGAAAAAAACCTTCCACGCAATCTGTGTAATTGGGCGTCAAAGTTTGTATATTTACTTAACAAACATCCAACACCCCTCAGTGTTCTAGAGAATCCAACAGCCATGATGATCAACACACACTATTATTCTTGTCATTATTGTAACAACAAATAAATAGGATGCTCTGATGAAGGGTCTAGGCCCGAAACATCAGCTTTTGTGCTCCTAAGATGCTGCTTTGCCTGTTGTGTTCATCCGACTCCACACTTTGTTATCTCGGATTCTCCAGCATCTGCAATTTCCATTATCTCTGATCACATTATACCTGGTTATAGTTCAACAGATTCATTTGAAATACCTTTCACCTGACAAAGGAGCAGCGCTCCAAAAGCTTGGGATTTCAAATAAACCTGTTGGACTATAACCTAGTGTCTTTTGACTTCTGACCTTGTCCAGTCCAACACCTGCACCTCCACATCATTACAATTATTGATATCAGATGACACACTGTGGACATCTGTTACTCTTTATTCATCAGAAATTCAAGTAGCCACATCTGAATTCTCAATTTCTACATGTGGAGGACAACAAATATATTGATGCACCAATCTATATTGACTTGGCTCATTTTCCACCGGGAAATATTGAAAATAGGTCGAGTGGAATTGTAAATGCATATTTTATTTTGTCATTTATATATTGAGGCAGGATTTGCAGCTTAATGGAGACATTTTCGCCTATCTCAACTTGCTGTAGTTCTCAGTAATGAAAAAGTGCCATGAACAGGATAGCTATGCTGTACTGAGCCACACAAATGAGGAACTGGGACAACTGTTGACCCAAAAACTGCATTCTCCATTAATATTGCACGTAAATTTCAACAGAAACAGACTATTTTGCCCATCTATCCATGCAAGAGTTCAATCTGCTCATGAGCTGTTCCCACTTCGACCCATAATCCTCCATTCCCCGAATCCCTAATGGATGCAAAATGTTGCTTTTAACACTAACGAAGCAGTTCAGTGTAGATTTGCTAGGCTAATACCCCCCAGAATGAGAGAATTCTCTGCTGAGGAAACGTCAGACAGGCCCATTCTGTTTTCAATGGAGTTTAGAAGATGCAACTTAATTGAAATATCAGAGATCATGAGGGGTCTTCACAGGGTGGATGTGGAGACGATATTTCCTCTTCTGAGAGAATCTAGAACTAGTGATCATTGTTGAAAAATCAGGCATTGTCCCTTTAAAACAGAAATAAGGTCAACAGTTTTCCCTAGAAGGGTCGTGAGTTTTGGAATTCTCTGTGAAAAAGTGCTGGAAACAGAGACCGAATATTCTTAAATCAGAGGTAGACAGATTCTTTTTAAGCAGAGGGGCTGTAAGGTTATCAGGGCTAGGCTGGAATGAGGATTTGAAGTTGCAATCAGATCAGCCATGAGCGGACTCAAGGAGCAGAATAGACTGCTCATCCTCCTTGTTCAGTTGTTTGTTCATAATCTCAAAATAATTCATGTGTAAAATGGAAAAGGTGCCACAAAACTAAAGATTGGGAATAAATAACAAAATGCTTGTTGAAGAAATGCAGGGTTTTGAGATGCTCCTAAAGGCAGAAGGAAGTGGTGAAAGAATTTTGAAGAGTCATACATAAGCAGTTGAAGATTCTTCGGCCAGTGTGAGAAAGAACTATTGGAGTCAAGGGGAACAAATTAGAGCCACATAGCGATGAACAGTATGGAACCAGACTCTTTGGTCCAACTCGACTATGCCAACCAGATATCCTAAATTAATCTAGTCCCATTTGCTGGCATTTGGCTTATGTCCCTCTAAACCCTTTCTATTCATATACCAATCCAGATGCCTTTTAAATGTCGTAATTGTACTCGCCTCCACCATTTCCCCTGGCAGCTCATTCCATACATGTACCGCCCTCCGTGTGAAAAATTACTCCTCATGTTCCTTTTAAATCTTAAACCTATGCCCTCCAGTTTTGGACTCCTCTACCCTGAGAAAAAGACCTTAACTATTCACCCTATCCATTTCATTCATGATTTTACAAACTTCTATAAGGTCACTCCTCAATCTCCAACACTCCAGGGAAAATAGCCCCAGCCTATTGAGTCACCATCTATAGCTGAAACCCTCCAAACCCAGCAACATCCTTGTAAATGTGATAATGGGAACTGCAGATCCTGGAGAATGCAAGATAATGTCTAGGCCCAAAACGTCAGCTTTTGTGCTCCCGAGATGCTGCTGGGCCTGCTGTGTTCATCCAGCCTCACATTTTATTATCTAACATCCTTGTAAATCTTTTCTGCACCCTTTCAAGTTTAACAAATCTTTCCAATAGCAGGGAGACCACAGTTGAAGGGGAAGGGCAGAGGACTGGAGGAAGGTGCAAAGGTACAACAGACTGAAGACAAGGAGCCATTTAAAGATTATTTTAAATTTTACATTCCTTAGGATGGGATGCCAATATAGGTCAGCAGATATTGGATGAGAAATAGATCTGTCTTAGTACTGGATAGGTTACACATTACAAAGGTATCAGTATGGATAAAGAAGCATATAATGGAAGAAGGTGACGGAAGGCCCAAGTCATTGTAAGATGGTTTAATATATTATACAGTTACTGTGATCTGCAGATAATTTATTCCATTGATTCAGAATTAGCATGCAGCTATACTGCAGCAAGACTTAGGCAACATCCAGGTTTGGGCTAATAAGTGACAAGTTACACATATACCATACAAGTATCAGGCAATGACCATCTCCAGAAAGAGAGAATCCAACCATCTCCTCCTGATGTTCAAAGGCATTACCATTGCTGTGTCCCCCACTTTTGAGTTACCATTAACAAGAAATGGAACTGAACCAGCCATATAAATATTGTGGCTGCAACAGAATGTCAGAATCTGGTGATTCTGAGACTTCCTGAATTGTCAAAGCCAGTCCACGATGTAAAGCACAGGCATGTAATACAATGCTGGCTACTTGCTTGGATGAGTGCACCTCCAACTACACCCCACAAACTCAACACCACCCAGGACCAAACAGCCAGCTTGACTGGCATCTCGTTCGCCACCTTAAGCATTCACTCCCTCCCCGGACACACAGTGGTAGCCATCTGTACCATCTACAAAATGCCCTGCAGTAACTCAGCAAGCCTCCCTCCCTCAATAGCACCTTCCACACTCATGACTTCTACCTATTAGAAGGACAAGGGCAGATATATAGTTCTTTTCCGGGTCACTCACTATCCTGACTTGGAAGCAGAGAAAGCTAGAGAAACTCAGCATGTTTGGCACGATCACTGGAGAGAAAAACACAGAGTTAATGTTCGGAATTCAGATACAAGTCTTAATCTGAAGAAGAGCCCTATCATACTTGAAAGGTTAACTTTGTTTCTCTCTTCACACATGCTGCCAGACCTGCTGGTTTTCGCTAGCACTTTCTGTTTTTACTCTCGATTTCCAGCATCCACAATATTTTTCCTTTATTATCTTAGGAACTATATTACCATTCCTTCACTGTCTCTAGGTCAACATCATTGAGCCACATTCACAACAGCATAGACCCTACACTCTAAGGACAGCAGCGGTTCAACTAAGGAGCTCACCACCATCTTCTTAGGGGCAATTAGGAATGGGCAATAAACGTTATCCTAGCCATTAATGCCAAGGAAAAGTAAAATAAACATATAACTGAGGACAGTAAATGAATAATATGATCATAGAATCCCAACAATGTGGAAGCAGGCCATTCAGCCCATTGAGTCTACATTGCCCCTCTGAAGAGCCTACCACATAGAACCATCACTCACTGCCCTATGCCTGTAATGCTGCATTTCCCATGGATAATCTACCTAGCCTGCACATCCCTGGACATTATGGGAAATTTAGTACAGCCAATCTATCTAAAGTGGTCATCTTTGCACTGTGGGAGGAAACCCACGCAGACATGGAGAAAATGTGCAAACTCAACACAGACAGCTGGTTACATTTTTTAAGGCATTTTCCAACGTCAAGCATGTTTTTGACACATTTATTGTTTAATGCGAACTGGGACAGAAAATATTATACTCAATATTATATTTATTTAATTTTTTTTAGTGCTCAAGCTTGGGTTTAGAGAGAGATTTTTCTGGCTTCTGTAAGAACTTGCATTGGAGTTTGCTTCTGCAGCAGGCGGAACTTTCCAGAGCTTCAGATGGCTTTGCTACCTCATTCCATGCTCCTACCTTCATCTCTAATAGGTAGGCATTTTTGTTAACAGAATATTCTTTAACATTGCCATCATCTGTTGCTGACGTCCCACCGCAGACGAACACCATATCTCTGATCAGGCACATGGCATGGCAAACCTCCAACTTGGTCGCATTGGGGAGCAAGGGGATTCTCTTGGGGGATTTATTGGCTTTGAACTTCTGCAAGCTCACCTCGATTGTGTGTTTGTGACTTTGCACACTGAGGGCTGTGTCCCCTTGGAAGGAGACGACCGGCCTGTGTTTGAACTCGATGGGGAATGTCAAGCTTTGCTTGACCTCCCCTGTAATGGTGTCAAAACAGTCAATGACACCAACCCTGGAAATTCGGTCATTGATCATGCACCTCCCAGTCGCAATGTAGATGTATCTGTCCCCTTTGGTCACCACCTCAGCACAGTCCATGGGAACACTCATCCTGCCAACGGAGGTCCATTTCTCCTTCTTCTCATCGTACCTATAAATGGTGGAGATGTACTTCCTTGGCGCCACACTCCCTCCCACAGTGTACACTATACCATTGCAGGCTATCATGGAATGGAAGACCAGCCCAAGTGGGAGGTCTGGCAGTTTGTTCCAGGTATTTTTGTCCAGGTCATACCTCCATGCTGCCTTCAGACTGGCATTCTGCTCGTTGGTGCCTCCTGTCACGTACAGGTACTTTCTGGTACAGATGGCACCCAGAGCTGCTGCCCGGTATGGCATATGGGCAACTTTAATCCATTTGTTCTCGTCAACGACATAGGCGTAGACCGTGTTGCGGAAACTGCCATCCGAGCTTTGACCCCCCAGGACAAGGACCACATCGAGCAGAGCCCCTTTTCGCTGGAAGTACGCAAGGCTGGTTAGGTTTTCCTGCTTGCGATGGCTCAGCACGTCCACAATAGCACACACACATGTGGTGTTGCTCTTGATCAGGGGCTCACTGCTGCTGATATCTGACAGAACATCATCGGCGATGCCGTTCAAATAAATGTAAGAGAAGAGTTTTGGAAAGTAACCCTTCCTGTCTTCTAAATTATGGTTAGTCCACCTCAGTATGGTCTGCAGGACTTGGTCTTCGTTGGCAGTATGGAGGTCCTCATCCTTGACCAGCTTCAGTAAGATGTGGTATGGGCATTCCACAAACTCCTTTGTTTCACTTAGAAGGAAGAACTGGTCTTTGATGTATGAGTACACAGTAGCAGCCAGGTCTGGTAAGTCGTAGGTCTCTGCTAACATAAGGGTGTACATGTAACTTTGTTTGTCCAAGACAAGCTCCAAGTACTCAACACAATGGGACTTGAGTCGCTTTATCATGAAGTACTTGGCCCCCTTCAACAGATCCTCCACATTTTTGTCAGCAATTATAATCTTACCCGTATAGAAATATTCCAACAGCTGTTCCACTGATACTGGGCTCATGTAATCGATGTCAATGGTGACAGAGAGTTCATCTGAGGGTTGGATATTGCAGCTGTGGATTAAGTCCTTGACGTAGGGACTGACAGCTGTCAGGATATTCTGATGGGCGGAGAATGAATGGGAGCCCACATTGATCACCACGTCACAACATTCCTTCTTTTGCCTCTGAGCATTGAGAGATTGTAAAATATAGGTGCTGTGTTTGTGGTCATCAAATTCCAGCTTCATTCTCGGAGAGTCAAAATGGTTCTGAAGCTTCTGTGAGCCACCTCTTATAAAAGGAGGCTGTTGTAACCAGGAAGTGACTTAACAAGAAGATCTCTGACCTCACAATACATGGGCAACTCTCACAGTCCTTATGTGTAGAATTTTTGTGATAGATACATCAGACAATGGAGTAAACTCCTGGCCTAAGGTGAGCCTGGTTGCAAAATCTCCTGTTGCTTTTCCACTGGAAGATGGCAAGATTGGAATTTCTCCCTTGTCAAAATGACCAAACCATTGCCTCACTGTTAGGTTCATTTCAGTGGACTGCTGGTATGTTTCAACTGTCCCTATCACAGAATGTACACAGGTTGGCACCAAATGGGATTCTTAGCAAGCACCTTCCTGGCTTTTGAGGTGAGCATTCTCAGCACCCTGTTGTCTGGCTGTGAAACATGGGGAGACACCGAGCTTTCAAGAAAGGAAAAGCTCAGTAATTTTCACCTTTGGCTTTTGGGGGCATATTCTGGACCCGTATGAAGGACAGAGACATGGATGTGACTGTCCTCTTCAAGGCACATTGATGACTTGGGCACCTTTTGTGGGATGGAACGCAGGTAAGTACCTGAGGATTTTATGTATGGATGGGTCGCCAGATGATCAGGAAGACCCCAAAATGCCCCTTCAATGATGTGACACGATGGTCCCAAACACAGAAAATAGGAGCAGGATTAGGCCATTTGGTCCTTCGATCCTGCTCTGCAAACTGAGGACTTGGTCACAGGGAGTGCTTACGCCCCTCATATTGATCAGTGGCAATAGGCTCCAAATCTGAAAACGTTAGCCCACTGTGATACACTGCAACCATGACACTTCTGTCAGAACCAGCTTCTGACAGATTGGTACCTTCAGCAAAGATTAAGCAGGAGAATAAGAGTTCACCTCTTTGACAAAAATGGACAACATCTATTAAAGGCTCGATAGGATCAATGCTGAGATAGATTAGAAAATTAGGAAAACTGCCCAGCAGGTCAGGCAGCAGCTGTGGAGAGAGAAAGAGAGTTAACATCTCAGGTCTGCGTCCTCTCACCAAAACTGAGGAAATGTTCCAAATGTAATAGGTGCTGAGCATGTAATGTGGTAGAGGCAGAGAGTATTAGGATCAAAAGGGAAGGAGTGTGATAGGGTAATAAAATGTGAGGCTGGATGAACACAGCAGGCCCAGCAGCATCTCAGTAGCACAAAAGCTGACGTTTTGGGCCTAGACCCTTCATCAGAGAGGTTAGTGTGTGGTGATGGGCAGGACAGGTTTTAATTGAAAAAGGTTTCATGGTACAAAAACCAAAGGGAATGTTAAAAGGGCAAGTGAGAAGCAAAAGATCTGAGAAACTGTTTCTCTTGAGTTGAGAAACTCCTTCCACCACTGACACTCAGCAGCATGTACTGCTTACAAGATGTGCTGCAGAAATTCACCAAAGATCCTCAGATAGCACCTTCTAAACCCACAACCACTTTCATCTGGAAGGACAAGGGCAGCAGATACATGGGAACACTAACCACCTGCAAGATCCCTCCAAGCCGCTCACCGTCCTGACTTGGAAATATATCGCCGTTCCTTCACTGTCTCTGGGCCAAAGTCCTGGAGTTCCCTCCCTAATGGCATTGTGGGGCAACCAACAGCCTATGGTAGTTCACGAAGGCAGCTCACTATTACCACCTCAAAGGCAACTAGGGATGGGCAAAAAATGCTTCCAGAGCCAGCGATGCGTGAATTAATTTTTAAACAGTTGTCACACTGTTCAGACGGGGCATCATCTTTTTTGATCTGAGATGAGGAAACATTCTTGCACTCAGAGGATCATGAATGTTTGAATTTCTCTACTTCAGAAAGCTGTGGGTGCTCACTCGATGAGTGAGTTAAAACTGAGTTGTAAATTTTTGAAGGCAATTCAGGAATTTGGGGATTGGGCTGAAAAATGGATCAAAACATAATCCCATTCAACGCAGGAGTGAGCTTGAGGGACTAAATATCCAAGTTCTGCTCCTGTATCTTAATTTCTGTCCTGGTGAATAACTGAAGATGAGGTACAGTTTTCATTTTTATTCACCAGTGGAATGTGGACATCACTGGTTGGGGCATCGTGTCACATCATCTTGCCTGCCCCTAGTTGACCTTGAGAAAGTGGTGGTGAGCTGCCTTCCTGAACACCTGCAGTCCCTTTGCTGTAGGTTGACTTTGGTAAGGAAGATGTCAAGCATGTTTTTCCCCTCGCTGGTTCCCTCATGACCCAACCCAATCAAACAGCTATGTTCTTTAGGACCAGGCTAACTTGATCAATGTTCTTGCCATGTCAATCTTGGTGGTCATTGAGATCCTCCCACCCAGAATCCATTTTGTGCCCTTACAACCTTCAGTAGATCACTGTGTCATCACCTCTGGTGGGTCTGGATGGACTAAATGGCCACCTAATGCCTATGTTTGTGTGCAATCTTGCCTCACCTCAGATTTATTATCCACCCCATGCACCCCATCCACCCCAGGCTGCCTTGGGACTAAGAGACTGAATGTATCAGCAAAACAGTTGCACTTTGAGAAATGCACATAATGAGTGGCAGACCCAGGGAGAGTAGCAGAAGACAGGAGAAAGGAAAGAGAAAGGAAAGGAAGAAACATTCACTGACAGGTAGCAGAGTTGACAAGAGAAGGGGTGCAAAAATTGTTTAGAAAGGAGAATCATAGAATCATGGGATGGTGGTGCACAGTGGCTCAGTGGTTAGTACTGCTACCTCACAGTGCTGGGAACCCTAGTTCAATTCCACCAGTGGGACAGGACATATCCAGAGACTGTGATGATGGTGTCTGGGACATTGTCTGTACGGTATGATTCTGTGAGTATGACTACATCAGACTGTTGCTTGACCAGTTGGAGACAGCTTTCTGAATTTTGGCACTTGCCTCCAACTGTTAGTAAGGAGGACCTTGCAGGGTTGACTGGGTTGTTTCTGTCATGGTCGTTTCTAGTGTGTAGATCAATGTGTGATCTCCCATCAAGTTTCATTTCTTTGTTGAGACTTCATATCAATAGCTGAGTGGCTTGCTAGCCATTTCAGAGGGCAGCTAGGAGTCAACCATATTGCAGTCAGTCTGGAATCTCATGTAGGTCAGACCAGGTAAGGATGGAAGATTTTCATCCCTGAAAGACATTAGTGAGCCAAATGCATTTTTCCAACAATGGTATCAGGGTCATCAGTAGATTCAGACATTCCAGATTTTTAAAATCATGTTCAAATTCCATCATTTGCCATGACAGGATTCAAACTTGGCTCCGCAGAGCATTAGCTGAGTCCCTGGGGACCCCAGTACAATTCCACCCTCAGATGTCTGCCCCTGTGTAGTTTTCTCATTCTCCCTGTGTCCACGTGGGTTTCCTCCCACAATCCTAAAATGTGCAGGCTAGGTAGATGTAAATTGTCCACGGTGTCCAGGGATGTGCTGTCTAGGTGCATTAGCTATGATTAAAAATCTCATGTGTGGTCACAGAGATGGTCTGGGGGGGTGTGCAGTTAGGTCTGGGTGGAATTCTCTTCGGAGGATCCGTGCTGACTCAGTGGGATCTTTACGCACTGTAAAGATTCTATGATTCCTCTAGGAACAGAGAAAGGGAGAAATAATTTTACAGAACAGGAGCAATGCAGTGTGTGAGACAATTAAAATTTATTTTTACCAATGGAGAATACAACAAGAACTCAGTTGGTTCGTTAGGAGAAAGAAATTATGTTCCATCTATAGGCAATTTACCATGGTACTAGGTTGTTGGTCATTCTTGAACTTGGCTCTTTATATCTAATTTTAATCAGCTCCCCCTGGTGCTGTGTAAAGATACTATTAATGTGGGGATATGCTTTCTCTGTTTTCTGTGTGCTAGCTGAAGATTTATGCACGTCAGTGAAATTGTGAACGGCCTTACAATTTCTCAATGTTTATTAGTATCCAATGTTCTCAACCACCGCAGCCTGCATTGATGCAGTCCCCATATATTGTATGCAGAGTACATAGTTCCAGACAGTGTGAATAATCCAAACGTACTTCTCAAGAGCATTAACAAATGAAATTTAACACATTAAAGGATAGTAAAGTGTGCTGCCCGTAGCTTAGCTAAAGAGGTAGGTATTAAGGATCATGTTAAACATGGGCAGAAATCTGGGGAGTTTCAGGGAGAGAAATTCCACCATTTGGATGTTAGAAGTCACTGCCACCATTGGTTGGGAATTACAATTGGAAGGAAAAGAAAGACCAGAATTGTGGGTGCTCAGAGATCTGAGAGATCCTTCTCCTTATTGTCCATTCATGCACTTTTTCTCCAAGTGGATATTTGTGGAATTTTTATCTGACTTGGGGAAAAAGCAAGGACTTTTTGCCACAATTGTGGGTTTTCACATGTGCCATTAAATGTTTCCCTGTGTGCAAGAAAGGTCTCAAGTCTTTTCCAGTGGTCTGCACCTGTGTTATTCCCCCCTACAGCTTTCCTCTTATAGCATTCAGTCTGTTAGAAAATGGCCCCAGTGGCCATTCTCCATGCACAAATCTTTCAGGCCTTTAATCATGGGGGCATCACAACTCTCTCCTTGTGCTCATCAATGTACACCTTTCAATAGGGGCCCTAGATAGAGATCAGGAGGAGATATGGATTTAACTGTGTGTTGTCATTGGGGGTTGGGGAAAGGAAATCAAAAATTATTTGAGTTTTTTGAAAAATTCTTTATGTGGTGAAGGCATAAATGCCACCTCTATTTGCTCTGGAGAAGGTGGCAGTGAGCTGCTTTTCTGAACAGTGCAATCCATATGGTGTCGGCAATCCCTGGGACAAGGGGGTTGCATCAGGGCCCAATACCCAGATCCTGGGTCTCTAGGGGTCCACCGTACCTGGGCCAGGAGTGGGGTGTGGGTTCTGCAGTGTTAGGTGACCGAGGAGCTGCACCGGGGCCTGTGTCTTGGGTATACCCACAGTGCCGTTAGAAGGGAAAAGTGCAGGCTATTGATGCAATATCTGTGAAGCATAAGGAGCACAATGAAATAACTCTTCAGACGCCAGCATCCCATCATCAATCACCCTTTATTCATAAATGTATAGCCTTTGACAATAACACTGAGTCAGGCATTCAGGATCCCAAGATCCCTGACATTTGTCCTTTTATGTCAGCCAGGGCCCCCTGATTGGAACAGATTAACAACAACATTCAAGGAATTCATATTCTATGAAGTCCAGCTAGCTGATCTTGTTAGAATCACTGTACATAGAAGATAGGAGCAGGAGTAGGTCATTTGACACCTCAAGTTTGCTCACCTATTCAGTATGGTCACAGCTGATCATTGAGCTCAATAGCCTAACCCCAGCTCCTTCTACATCCCTTGATCCCTTATCCACATGAGCTATAACTGTCTCATTCTTGAAGAACGAGTGATAATATGGTTCTGAGTCATTACAAAATAGGATTGTGGAGCAGTGGAGAAGGAGCAAGGAAGATTTATAACAATGGTATATGGACTAAGAGTTTCTAACTTTCAGGAAAGATCGAAAGGTCTGGGATCCTTCCCTTTAGAAAGGAGAAGGCTGAGAAATGATTTCAAAAGGTCCCTGAGATTATCAAATGGGTAGCTTGTTAGATATCAAGGCGATGCTCCCATTTGTGGGGGAGACCAGAACCAGGATTCCTAAATATAAGGCAGTGTTTGTAAATCCAGTGGGTAATTCAGAAAAAATCTTTTAATCCAAAGAGTAGCAAGAATGTATAAATCTCTTCTATAGGGAGTAGCTAAGGTAAATATTGTTGATAATATCAAGGGAAAGCAGAGGGAGAAAGGGATGGAACAATATCTCAATGAAGAGGGAGAGACTCACATGGAGCAGAAGCACCACTATGAGCCATATGTTTCTCTGGTAAGTTACACTGTGCAAGTGACAGGCTTTTGTAATCATAGCACAGCAGAAGATCATTCAGCACATCATATGTGTGACAGCTGTTAGCAACAGCAGTTCATCCACTGCTGCTTCCCTCATCCTCCTCACAATTCACAATTGTTCCAAGTTTCATGTCATCTGCAAATTTTGTAACTGTATGCTATGCACCTAACTCTAGGCTATTAATATACATAAAGAATAAACTGGTCTGTCATCCCAAAGGGACCTTCATTGCTCACCTTTCCCAGACAAGGAAATAATCTTTCCACCAAAGAGAGATAGTAAGAACTGCAGATGCTGGAGTCAGATATAATACAGTGTGGAGCTGGAGGAACACAGCAGGCCAGGCAGCTTCAGAAGAGCAGGAAAGTTCCTTAAAAGTGAAGAAGGGTCCCGACCCGAAACGTCAACTTTCCTGCTCCTCTGATGCTGCCTGGCCTGCTGAGTTCCTCCAGCTCCACACTGTGTTAATCTTTCCACCAATATCTCTTTGTTTCCTGTCACTCTTACAACTTCAGAAAAGTCCCACAATTTTTGACATGCCGACAATGTGGAAGCCTGTGGAAGGTGGCAGTCTGGCTATAGAGTTGGATATGATACCTTTTGGAAGTCCATATGTTCCCGTTACTTTATTCAAGTATATTAATCATTTTCATTAAATGTGCCTTGCTATTTACAAGTTCTCAATCGGACTGGTCATTCTTCCTGATTCTTCAGCTACAGTAATTCTCAAACACCTTTTGTTTCTTAACCTGTTCTTAATCAGCTCTTATTCTGCTTTCTGTTTGGTGTCTTGGCAGCCCAGTACCAATAGTTATTTGATAATTAGCTTGTCTTTTGCAACTATTGATTTTTTTTCTGATGAGATCTTATGGGTTTGGAATAGTATACAATTTGTGCATTTTACATAGTAGCTTCAAATGTGCATTGATTAAAGAATGTTTCCTCCTGTGGATGAGTCCAGAACTTGGACCACTGTCTTAAAGACAGTGCTTACCTTTTAGTAATGACGGGATTTTTTTTCCACTTGAAGGGTACAGAGACTTTGGACTTTCAGTGTCAATGAAACAGTGGAGGCGGATCATTGCATATTTTTAAGTGGAGTTTGATAGGTTCTTCGTTAATGTTTCAAGTCCAGTTATCCTTCAACAAACCTTTTCAGTTCTGCTGAAGCATCACTGGACTTAAAATGTTAACTCTGCTTTCGCTCCACAGATGGTTTCAGACCTGCCGAGTTTCTCCAGCACTTTCTGTTATTGTTTCAGATTTCCAGCTTCAGAGGCTCTTTGTTTTTGCTGATATCTGGGGTAGACAGCAATGTGGAATTTGGAATTCAAACAAATCAGCCATTCTTATTGAGTGGCGAAGCAGTGTTGAGGAATCAAAAGGCCTATTTCTGCTCCTATCGCATAAATCATAAATACGTTTTGTAAAATCTGTGCAGTTCAACTTAGGCATGATGTTATTTGCAGTGCGCTTGTTCAACAGGAGTGAGATATTTGCTAGTGTATAGTCACAATTGTAATGAAGGAAGCGTTGCAAGCACATCGTGCACAGTAACCTCTCTCACAAAGCATTGTGACAATGACCAGGCAACCTGTATAAATGTATAAAACATAGAACTGTACAGCACAGGAACAGGCCCTTCAGCCCACAATGTTGTGCTGAACGTGACTCCAAATTAAACTGATCCCTTCTGCCTGAGCTTTGTCCGTATCCTATTCATTCCTACCATGTTCAAGTGCTTTCTAAAAATGCTGAAATGCCCCTATAATATCTGCCTCCACCACCACCCCAGCAGCGCATTCCAGAATCCTATCACCCTCTGTGTAAAAAAACTTGCTCCTCACCTCTTCTTTGAACTTACATCCCTCTCACCTAAAACGCATGCCGCCTTATATTAGACATTTCAACTCTGGGAAAAAGATTGTGACCGCCAACCCTGACTATGCATCTCGTAACTAGGTGGATTGCTATTAGGTCTCCCCTCTTCTACCGCTCCAGAGAAAACAATCCTACCTGTTCTAGCCTCACCTTATAGCTCACCCTCTCTATTTCT
The DNA here is from genome assembly GCF_030684315.1 of Stegostoma tigrinum. Lineage (NCBI taxonomy): Eukaryota > Metazoa > Chordata > Chondrichthyes > Orectolobiformes > Stegostomatidae > Stegostoma > Stegostoma tigrinum. The sequence continues at coordinate 21,458,589 of NC_081389.1, read as the reverse complement.
GGAGGCGTCCTGGTAAACCACTTCTGCATCCTTGCCAAATACTGGCAGCATCCGTGGAGAGAAATAGAGTTAATATTTTCAGTCTGGTATGGCTCTTCTTCAGAGCCTGTATAATTATGTTGGTTGAGGGATGAATACTGACTGGGACCCTTGAAGTGTCCATTCCATTACTCATGACCAGTGACTTCTTATGTCCACCAGAGAGGACAGCCAGAGGTTGATTTAACACCTTATTGAAAGCAGCACCTCTGAGAAGGACACACTCCCTCAGTCTTGCACTGGAGTGTCAGCCTAGTTTATGTGCTGCACAATCTCCTGATCCAAAGGTGAGTGTGTTGATCCAAAGGTGAGTATCAGCTCCGTTCTAAATGCCTTACAATGAATCTAATTTCCTTTTGTTCAAAGCTTCATCCACTGCTCATAATTGTTTAGTTTTAACCAACCTCATTTTACCATAATTTTAAACATACACAGGATATTAATCAGTACCTATACAGAAAAAGGGTACAGCATTTCTGATTGATAGGCTGGTGGAACCTTATCCCGGTGAGAATTTGCTGAGGAACCAAAGCAAATCTTCCAAATACTTTAACAGTTCCGTTACCGAAATGATAGACACCCACCTGCAATGTGTGAGTTGCAGGCAAATAAGCCAGAAAATGACAACAGTGAAATGTAGCTATTTCATTTTGTTCTAGATCCAAGTGAATTTTTCATACAATAATTTGTGGAGCTTCACAAAAGATTTCTTCTGACAGCTGAATGATTGATCACTGATATCTCTCTCCACCCGCTCACCCCGCTGAATATATCTCTCTTTCTCTCTTCCCCCCACCTTTCTCCTCTCCACCCCCCCACTCTCTCTCTCTCATGTATTTGCAACTTGCAAACACATGGCAAAGTTGTGCAGAGCTATTGTATCAATATTATGTGACCCAGCGGCAATCGTCATTATAGATGGGCTCCTCATCATTTGTATCTGAGAGAGAGGAACTACTGAGAGATATCTCCAGTCAAGATTCTGAAGTCCTGAATGTTTTATATAGTAGACTGCCCATGAGCTGCAGATCAATGCTCTCAGGGAGAACAAACAGATTTCTATCAAAAAATACACAGACTGTAATAACTGAGTTAGGAGGGCTGAACTGAGTCATTTTCTTGTCCCACTCCACTGCTGATCACAACATTGAATTTAGAAAGGGATGTGATATTGTCACCTATAAATATATCAGACTTCAGGTTAATTTTTATCTGGCAAAATAAAACATAAAAAGCATAGTAGACTGTTTTGTAAGAGTACTGTGATCATATTGGCAGTTAAATTCAGAAATAAAGAATTATTCAAGGCTTGTCCCAAATGATGGATTGCAGTTGAAGTGAACTTTTCATTCAAATTGTTGGCACTGAGATTTCTTCAAGGATCAGGTATGACTGGCTGGATTTCTTTTACCTAGAGTCAGTGGGGCTGATTTGAAACTCTCCCTTTAAGACTCTCCATCTGCGGTGATGAGGCCTTCCAGTGGATTTTTAACTCAGATACTTTGACGAGTGGGATTTCAGTGAAAGACGTAGGAAAAAAGAAGTTGTTCCAGCGAAGTTATCTCTCTGGCTGATAGTGTTCAAATCTGTCAGTTTTATCACACCCCCAAATAGCCTCATGCGACCTCTCTCTGGAAGTATTGTTGACTCAGTGACTCCAGTCAAATAGCTTGAATTTCTTGTAAATACAACACTTCCAGATATAGATATATATTCAATCAAAGATATTCTAAATTTATATTTTTAGATAATGCATCTTCATGACAAGGTAGTAGGTGGATTTTAAGCACAGGACTTGCTCCCTGCAATTTTCTTTTCACAGTAGGTTGTGAAGCATCAGTCCTTACATTAATTAAATTTGATCCTTACAGATAGTTGAGTTCCACAATTTCAGCATTGTGGAATTTTATTACAGTGATGGTGAGATGACAAGCTGTTTGACATTGGAAAGACTTAATCCTTTTTTTCATTGGATGTGGGCATCACTGCATAAGGCAAGACTATTGCCTGTGCCAAACTGCCAACAGAGCAGATAAGGATAAACCACATTTCTGTGGGTCTACATTCACATTAGGTTGGCATTAAGCAGTTTTTGAAAAAGCATCACATTTGTTATTGAGTTCAAAAATCCATTATGTGCCATAATGGACTTGAACCCCTGTCCCCAGGACATTAACCTGGGCATTCTGGATTACCAGCCCAATGAAATTGCCTCTATGCCACCATGTCCCCTGAGCCTACTTTCCCTCAATGTACATCTTAGCAAGTAACAGCAAAAGTTATTGGCTAGCAATTGAAGTGGACACTGCAATTTGTCACTGAAAGTGCACAGAGAGGTGTCGCTACAGGAATTAAATCATATAAGCAGCACGTCTGAGCAGAGATAGGAATTTTAATATATATTTAAATGATACAGGTTAAAACGTGAATTGATGATTCTGAAATATTCTCAATATCAACAGAAGCCAAAGGCAGTTTGGGCAGGTGGCCAAATAATTTCATGATGCATTAACATACATCAGCAATAATTTAATGTTCCCTCTACTTTGATATCGATTTCAACAGAAACAGTGCATCATTTGCAGTTGATTGATGTTAACGCATGTTGAATTGCCATTAAGGATTGCTGGAATAGCTGGATTGGTTGCAATGAGGAATTGTAGAAATCCCACCATTCCTCACAAGTGCCATGGCCCAATTTTAAACAACAAATTTGCTGTTTCTCTTCACTTTACTTTGCATTGAATGTGTCGAGTTTAGACAGTTTGTTTTAGGAGTGCTTGACTGGCAGGTACATCACAGATAAAGTTGAATGGAAAGCACTAGTAACATTTGAAGAATTCCCTACAGTGTGAAGCAGGCCATTAAGTCCACACTGATGCTCTGAAGAGCATCCTACCCAGACCTAACCCCAAAACATTCACCCTGGATTTCCTATGGCCAATCCACCTAACCTGCACATCTTTGGACTGTGTGAGGAAACCCACACAGACATGAGGAGAACGTGCAAACTCCACACTGACAGTTGCCCAATGATGGAATTGAATCTGGGTTCCTGGTTCTGTGAGGCTGCACTGCTAGCCACTGAGCCACTGTGCCATCTCCTAATGTTAGGCAATGCTATTTGATTTTAATATTCATTCTGGGGACTTGGATATCTTTGATTTGATTTATTGTTGTCACATCGACGTATGTACAGTGAAATATTTTGTTTTGCGAACAATACCGGCAGATCATAGCAAAGAGGACATACAGATTATAGAGTGCCTAGAGAGAGTGAGGTATACAGGGTTATGGCTGCACAGGAGGTGCACAAAAGAAAGGTCAACATTAGATTTGAAATTAGATGGGACCTTTCAGCAGTCTGATAACAGCAGGGAAGAAGCTGTTCTTGAACCTGTTGGTGCGTGTGTTCAAACTTCTGTACCTTTTGCCTGACGCAAGAGGCTGGAAGGAAGTTTCCTTCACATACCTGGTTCTTGGAATGTTGGATAATACTTAAGGGTGAAATTTAACAATTTTCACAAATTGAGACTTAATGCACCAATAGACACGACACTTAACATCCCTTTCTGTCATGTTTGAATTTCACCCATATCGCCTCTTTTTTCAGGTTTAAATGTCTCAGCAACAATTTGCATTTTTATATCTTCTCTAAATGGGGATTGTAAGAAAGGTTCACCACAATAACCATGGGTGACTTTAATCTACATGTAAAATGGACAAATCAATTCAGCAAAGCTAGCCTGAAAACTGAGTTCATAGAGTATATTCAGGACAATTTCCTAGAACAATACATTCTTGAGCCAACCTAGGAGCAAGCTATCCTGGATCCAGTAATGAACAATGAGACAGGATGAATCAATCATCATTCCAAAGGAACCTTTGAATGACAGTAATCACAACATAATAGAATTTCATGTTCAGTTTAAAGGGAAGCAATAAGGGTCTAAGAAAAGTGTTTTAAATAGAGCTAGCATGAGTGAGCTGGGAAACTAGATTGATATATAAGACAGTAGCGATGCAATGATAGACTTTTAAGTAGTTGTAAGTTTTAAGCCTATTAAGTTATTTTAAATGTAACTCTTCAGCAAAGATTTGTCCCAGCGAGGAATGGAAGACAAGGATGCACCATCTGCAGCTAAATAGGGAAGTTAAAAGAGTTGAAAAAAAATGCTATAGCAATCTGTAAAGATTTTCAGTAGCTCCAAAGACTGGTTAGAGTTTAAGAACAGTAAAAATGACCCCCCTGAAGAAACAGGATGGAAGTAGATTTTGAGTTTGTGCTATAAAAATATAGTAATCGTTTCTACAACTACTTAAGTAGTAAAAGAGTAATTAAAGCTAGTTCTGAGGAAGGGCCTCTTGGTCCAAAACATTAACTGTGATACCTCTCCACTGGTGCTGCTGAACTTTTCCAGCAATTTCTATTTTTGTAACTAAAGTCAATGTTGGTCATCTAGAAAGTGAGTCTGGGGGATATATATATTATTGAAAATTAAGGAAATGACAGACACTGAACAGGTATTTTGTGTTTGTGTTCACTGTAGGACACTTAGAAAACTTCCAAAGGACACAGGAAAACCAAGATGCGAATGGAAGGGAGGCACTTAACATGAATGCCATCGCCAGGAAAAGGATGCTGAGAAAACAATTAGACCTAAAAACTGGCACGTCCCCGGGAGAAACTGGAGTGCATCCGAGAGTTTTCCATGAAGTGGCAGCAGAGAAAGGAGATATGTTGGTTTTCGAGAAGCTTTGTAGCTGTTGTAGATGAAATTGTAGACATTCTCTGCAAGCCAGTGGGTTTGATTGCAAATGTTTCGTCACTCTGCTCAGTAAGATCGTCAGTGTGCCTCCAGTGAATCATCAGTGTTCTGTCCAGCGAATTATTTATTTGCCTCGGTTTGCTGGGGTGGTTGGCATTACTCTCAGTTTTGTTTCTCAGTGGTTTTGTACCCACAGTTCAATTTATTGCGTTTGTTGATGGAGTTCTGGTTGGAATACCAGGACTCCAAGAATTCCCTGGCACATCTCTGTTTGACCTGTTTTATCAATGTGTTGTCCCAATCGAATTTGTGTCCCTCGTTGTCCGTGTGTAGTGAGACAAATGAGAATCGGTCATGTCTCTTGGTGGCTAGTTGGTGTTCATGTATCCCCAGGATCGATTTCCTTCCAGTTTGGCCTATGTAGTGTTTCTCACAGTCCTTGCATGGTATTTGTAGAATACCCCAGCTTTGCTGGTTTTGAGTATGGGATCCTTTATGTTCGTCAGTAGCTGGTGTAGAGTGGTTGTCGGTATGTGGGGCTACTCTGATACCTAGGGGTCTGAGTAGTCATATGGTCATCTCTGAAACATCCTTGATGTATGGTAGGGTGATTAGAGAGTCTGGGTGTGTTGTGTCTTCCTGTTGTGGTCTGTCTCAGAGGTAACGGCGGATTTTGCTTTTTGGATATCCATTTCTTTTGAAGACTCTGTACGGGTGCTTCTGTTCTGCTTTGTGTAGTTCCAGTTTTCTGCAATGTGTTGTGGCTGGTTTAAATAGTGTACTGATGCAGCTCCATTTGTTTGCATTGGGTGGTTGCTAGTGTAATTGAGTACCTGGTCCGTATGTGTGGTCTTTCTATATACGCTGGTCTGGAACTCCCTGTTGTTATTGTCCTCTACCATTATATCCAGGAAGGGTAGTCAGTTGTTGTTCTCTTCTTCTTTCATGAATTTTATCCCAGTGAGGATGTTGTTCATGTGTCGGTGGGTTTCTTGTAGTTTTGTACGTTTAATAGTCACAAAGGTGTCGTCTACCAACCCGATCCAACATTTGGGTTTTACAGTAGGGTACGCGGTCTGTTCTAATCTTTGTATTACTGCTTCTGCAATCAGTCCTGATGCTGGGGAGAGATAACGGGAACTGCAGATGCTGGAGAATCTGAGATAACAAAGTGTGGAGCTGGATGAACACAGCAGGCCAAGCAGCATCTCAGGAGCACAACCCCATTGGTGCTCCGTTGATTTGTTGTTGAAGGTGAAGTGGGTTGTGAAACACCGATCTAGTAGTTTCATGGTGGTGTCCTTATTGATGTTGTTGGTGTCCCGGGTTGCTTGATTTGTCTTGCAATGTGGCAATTGTTTCTTTGGCTAGGTCAATGTTTATGGATGTAAATAGTACTGTTATACCAAAAGATATCATTACCTCGTCTGCTTCTATCCTAGTCTCCATGATGATGTTGAGGAGTTCTTGGGATGAATGGATGGAGTGTTGTCCATTAAGTATTTCAATTTCTGTTGTAGTTCTTCAGAAAGTCTACAAGTTGGTGTACCTGGCAGTGAGACAATGGGTCCAAAGAAGACCCCCCACCTCCAGTTTCAGTACCTTGTGAAGTCCATAGTGTAGGAAAATGGAACACATTCAACACAGAAGAGAGGAAAGCCCTGGAAAGACTCAAGAAAGCCAGGAACATTGTGGCCTTACCAGCAGACAAAGGACGCATGACAGTAATCCTCAAGAGAACCCAATACATTGAGAAAGCTAATGCACTACTAGCAGACTACCAAAAAATGAAGCCAGAGGGATCCACTTGCTCCAATTCTATGGACTTCACAAGGTACACAAACTGCGGGGTGGGGGGTCTCCTTTGGACCCATTGTCTCACTGCCAGGTACACCAACTTATAGGATTTCTAACAAACTGCAACAGAAATTGAAATACTTAATGGACAACACTGCAAACATTCATCCCAAAAATTCCTCAACATCATCAAGGACCCCAGGATAGAAGCGGATGAGGTAATGATATCCTTTGGTATAACAGTACTATTTACATCCATAAACATTGACCTAGCCAAAGAAACAATTGCCGCATTGCAAGACAAATCAAGCAACCCGGGACACCAACAACATCAATAAGGACACCACCATGAAACTACTAGATCGGTGTTTCACAACCCACTTCACCTTCAACAACAAATCAACGGAGCACCAATGGGGTCCCCAGCATCAGGACTGATTGCAGAAGCAGTAATACAAAGATTAGAATGGGCAGCATCACCCCACTGTACAACGTTGGATCGAGTGGGTAGACGACACCTTTGTGATTATTAAACGTGCAAAACTACAAGAAACCCACCGACACATGAACAACATCCTCACTGGGATAAAATTCATGAAAGAAGAAGAGAACAACAACTGACTACCCTTCCTGGATATAATGGTAGAGGACAATAACAACAGGGAGTTCCAGACCAGCGTATATAGAAAGACCACACATACGGACCAGGTACTCAATTACACTAGCAACCACCCAATGCAAACAAATGGAGCTGCATCAGTACACTATTTAAACCAGCCACAACACATTGCAGCAACCTGGAACTACACAAAGCAGAACAGGAACGCCATACGGAATCTTCAAAAGAAATGGATATCCAAAAATCGCAATCCACCGTTACCTCCAGGACAGACCACAACAGGAAGACACAACACAGCCAGACTCTCTAATCAACCTACCGTACATCAAGTATGTTTCAGAGATGACCATATGACTACTCAGACCCCTAGGTATCAGAGTAGCCCCACAAACTGACCACCACCCTATGACAGCTACTGACGAACATAAAGGCTCCCATATGCAAAACCAGCAAAACTGGGGCAATATGCAAAATACCATGCAAGGACTGTGTGAAACACTACATCGGCCAAACTGGAAGGAAGTTGACCCTGAGGATACATGAACACCAACTAGCTACCAAGAGACATGACCGATTCTCATGTGTCTTATTACACGTGGACAATGACAGGCACAAATTTAGCTAGGACAACACATCGATAATCATACAAGCCAAACAGAGACATGCCAGAGAATTCCTGGAGGCCTGGTATTCCAACCAGAACTCCATCAACAAACACATTGAATTGAGCTGTGGGTACAAGCCACTGAGAAACAGAACCGGAAGTAATACCAACCACCCCAGCAAACCGAGGCAAATAAATAACAAGTGGGACAGAACACCAACGCTTCACCGGAGGCACACTGACAATGTTACCCAGGAGGACAACGAAACATTTGCAACCAAACCCACTGGCTCGGCGATACATAGGTTATAATCTTTCGAAATTCTTTTGATCGTGGAAGGACCTCAGAAGATCGAAAAATATCCGATATACCAGCTTTATCCAAAAAGCAGGCAATTGTAAGTAAGAAATTATAGACCAGTTACTCTAACATCTCTTGCAGGAACATCACTAGAGTTAATATTAAAAAGAATAACTTAGAAAATCATAATGGGATCAGGCAGAGTCAACATGGTTTTGTGAAAGGTAGATCATGGTTAACTAATTTATTAGAGATTTTTGAGAAAGTAACACACAAAGTGGATAATGGGCAACATGTTGATCTGGTGTACTTAGATTTTGGAATGCATTTGATAAGGTGCCGCATCAAAGGTTACTCTACAATAGATGAGACCATAATGTAGAAGGTAGAATATTAGCTTGGATAAAGGATTAGTTAGCAGACAGGAAGGGTAGAATAAGGATAAATAGTCCTATCGGCGTTCACAAGCTGTAACTAATGGAGCGTCACAGGGATCAGTTCTGAAGCCTCAACAGTTTACAATCTATGTTAATGATTTGGATGAAGGCCCTGAATATTTAGTGGCATCATCTTACTAATGACACCCAAGATAGGTAGGAAAGTAAGTCACAAGAGGAGATAGAGAGCCTGAAATGTGATATAGATGGGTCAAGGAAGTGAGTAAAAATAGTCAGCATATGGGAAACTGTGAACTTGTCCACTTTGCCAGGAAGAATATAAATGCAGTCTACTTTTTAAATGGAGAGAGATCTCAGAATTTGGTGGTGCAAGGGAATGTAGGGCTTGTACAAGTCATAGAATCCCTACAATGTGGATTTTGGCCCAACAAGTCTACACCGACCCTCTGAAGAGCATTTCACATACACCCACTCCCTTACCCTTTCCCTATAACGCTGTGTTTTCCCATAGCTAACACATCTAATCTACGCATCCCTGAACACTATGGGAAATTTAGCATGGCAAATCCACCTAGCCTGCACATTTTTGGACTGTGGGAGGAAACCAGAGCACCCAGAGGAAACCCACGCAGACACGGGGAGAATGTGTAAACTCCACACAGACAGGCCCCTGAGGGTGGAATTGCACCCAGGTCCCTGGCCCTGTATCAGAGATAATGGGAACTGCAGATGCTGGAGAATCCGAGATAACAAGGTGTGGACCTTGCCTCTAATATGCTGCTTGGCCTGTTGTGTTCATCCAGCTCCACACCTTGTTATCCGTGGCCCTGTGGTCCTGGTACATGAATCATAAATTGCTGGTTTGCTGGTGCAATATATCCATGCTGACTCTGTCTGATCCCATCAATGTTCTCCAAAAGTTGTACTATTAAATGTTTCCTCACTATTGATGTCAGGCCAGCCATCTTTTAGTTCCTTGGTTTCTCTCTACCTCATTTCTTTTAAAAATAGTGGGGTTACGTTAGCTACTCTCCAATCCATAGAAACTGTTTAAGAACCTTGGAAGATGATAATCAATGCATCCCATTATTTCTAGGGCCACTTCCTTAAGTACTGGGCTCTGATGATTTCATGGCCTTTAATCCTATCAATTTCCCCAACATTATTTTCCTACTAAGACTGATTTCTTTCAGTTCTTCCCTCTTGTTAGGCTTTGTGTTCGCCCACATTTTTGGAATGCTATTTTTGCCCTCCTCTATGAAGACAGAGCCATAGTGTGGCCTGCCATCTCTTTGTTCCCCATTATAACTTCCCCAGTTCAGGTAGGTTCTCCTAGCTAAGTTATCAGTCATCTTATCGGAGGATGAAGTAAGTGAAAAAGTTTATGGAGGAAATTCCATCATTCACGACCACCAATAATGGAATGACTCAAATCAGGTATGCACAGAGTTGGAGAAGATTTTTTTGGAGAAGATTTTGGTGGAGATAGCAAAAGAGACAACAGATTGCTGGATGAGTTCCAGAATCAGGGAAAGGTGAGGCCATAGAAAAAAAATCTGATCCGAAAGTGATGCAGTAAATGGATCAGTGACAAATACATCCCCCCAATTTGAAGGAATCCAAGATTAGTTGTGTGGTGCTGGCTGATCTTGGCCGGTGCAGCGGAGAGGGTAGCACAAGTGATTCAGTTTTATTTTTAACAAGTTGTTGATACATTACCAATCTCTGTGTTGTTTTTAATCTCACGATTGCTTGTGCTTTCATCCTATGAATCATCTCCACAGTTATTAACCCACGGAGACTCAGTAACACATTGGTTACCAATGAGAAATGACCTAATGTCAAGAATCTAAACAGTGTGCAGTTAAGATGGAATTTGTAAAATAGAGGAATTTATTGTTTTGATATCATAGAACATGTCTGGCTTACCCAAAGGTAATTCAGAGAAATGAAAGCCTCTAGATGAGCAGATTTCTTAAATAAATGATGAAATGGGGAGATCTTTATATGTTCCAGTTATGGAGTGTACTGAATTAAATCCTTATTCTGCTGCTTTAACCCAGTCAAGTGATCTTTCCTCTCCATCAAAGCTTTTCATCTAATTACGGTGCCAATTGTTTCTCTAAACTTTCCTTTATATCTGAAACAGAAAAAAAGTTAACCTGCACGGGTTTATAATTAAGCCATCTGCTTTATTCTTCTTTAAGAGACACCCAATCAGTTCAACGCACCTTCCAGAGATAATAGGAACTGCAGATGCTGGAGAGTCCAAGATAACAAAGTGTGGAGCTGGATGAACACAGCAGGCCAAGCAGCATCTCAGGAGCACACCTCCATTTCCTACCTACTAACCTCATCCCACCCCCTTGACCTGTCTGTCCTCCCCGGACTGACCTATCCCCTCCCTAACTCCCCACCCAGACTCTCCTCTGCACCTATCTTCGGTCCGCCTCCCCCCCCTATTTATTTCAGAATCCTCTCCCCATCCCCCTTTTCTGATGAAGCATCTTACCTTCCATCTAGCTTTCCTGGATTTCCATCCTGATGGTACTCAAGTATGTTCACAACAGAATGACACTGTACACCCCCTTTACCAGAAAGCAATCGGCCCTCAGATATATGTTGTGAGTCCTGTCCCTATATTCATAGAGTTGACTCTTTAACAACCTTTCGAGATGGGCCGAACAAATCTCTCAGTGAATTAGAAACAAAGCTAGAAAATCGCCAGAAAAGCTCAGCAGATCTGGCAGCATCAATGGAGAGAAGTCAGAGTTAACATTTCAGTTCTAGTGACCTTTCCTCAGAACTGGATCCAAAACATTAACTCTGATTTCTTTCCACAGATGCTGCCAGACATGCTGAGCTTTTCCAGCAACTTCTGCTTTTGTTTCAGATTTACAGCATCTGCAGTTCTTTTGATTCGGAGTGAATTGGGTCTTTTCAAGGATGGGTAACAGATGCCAGCAATGCCTGATCTAGAGAATAATTTTTAAAACAAAAATATGTTCCAGCTTACGAAAAAAAAGAGTTTTGCGTTGACCCAACATTTTAAAATGGTGCAGATGCATTTAGATAAAAAAACATCCCTGGCATTTGAAGGAAAGACCATTTTATTTTGAGGCAGACATTGCTACAACCAGTAATATGCACCAAAACTGGTTATTCTTGTACTGAACATAGGAATCTAGAGACCAGGCAGACTGCTGTTAGAAAACCAGGATAACATATTTAATAGTAGATTCAGTCTTTCCAGGAGCAGTGAAACACAGACAAAACAAAGCAGTTGTACAGGAACAGGTCTATGTACTATTATAGTATGGAGCACTGACAATATCTTGTATGTAAAATATGTCCACCAGATGTCTTCATGTTCTGCTTCTATCTGTTGTAAATAGAAATGGTATTGGCAAATATCTTGGGTTCTCTACAAGCATTTAAGCAGGAAGAAGTTACAGCCAGAACTTCTGGGGCAGTCACAGAGCTTCCCAATCCTGGCTCCTTTTCTGACAGCACACTGTTCCCCAACATCACACTGGAAATAGATAAAAAAAAGACCTTACTGGTTAAAGACTTCAGGGCAGTCTGAGGCTCCTCTAGTGGATGCAGAAGATGCCATTATGTAGAATTAACTGTGTATAAACAGGACAATTTATCCAATCAGAATGCTGCAATTGCTGAACATCAAACTTTTTGTTCATCGATTCTATGAACAAAGATTTCTCAACTTGTAAACAAAACAGATTTGAAGAAATAGGAATTCATTTGCTAACAAAGTTATGTGTAATTGAGTAGACATAGGGTAATGAGGCAACAAGAATAATAGGTTTGCCAGACAACAACCTTGCATTTAGCTAGCACTTTCGTTATAGTAAGAGGTATCAGGAGTTCTTTCAGACAAGATTTGGCCCGTAAGAACTTTGAGGTGATAAGACCAAAATCTTGATCAAAGAAGCAGCCTTTAAGCTGTGTCTTCAACGAGAGAGGGGTGGAAGTAGAAATGGATGTACAGCTTCTGAGACTGAAAGACGTACAATGCTGGTGTGCAATTTACAAAGTGATTCTTATCAGGGAGAGTTTAACATTAACTGGGTGTGAAATTGGTTCAAATCACAGCCATTCTTCATCCAGTACAGTCCCTAAACTGTAATATCAAAAAGAAATGATTTTGAATTCCTTAATGATAACACAAGTCGGTGAGCCACTCACCACCATTTTCTCAAGGGCATGTGGGGATGAACGATAAATGCTGCCTTAGCCAGTGATGCCCATATTCCATGAATGAATAAACACATTTTAATAAAACCCAAGTTCATGAGTTATGGTTTGATGATTAAATTCACACAAGACATGGAATTGCTCAAGTCAAGTGGGCTATAAAGGACATTACTCAGTTTACCCACATTACTGACATTTTATCAAGTGCCAAAAGAACCAAATCAATTTAATCTTGCCCATGTCCATGGGGATTTCCAATTTGTAGAGGGATACAGTGCTATTGTCTGCACAAAGATTATTCATGTTCTAATCTAGTTTTTTTGTTGCCTCTGACTGGTACTAGCTGGCACTTATGATTGTGAGGGGTCCTCTGGCATTTCATCCAAGTGGATAAGGCAAGTTACATCTAAGCTTAATATATAAGTGTTGTCCATTATTCCATTATAAAGCTATTACTGTCAAATACAATCCACAAATGCCCACTTTCTAGCAGAATTAATGATAAATTGCCAGGAGGATTATTTTGCTTTTTAGCATAGGAATGCTAACAGCAATGATAGCATCCCTACTGCTGAAGCACTGAGATTGCTTAACTCCTTATCAATTGGCAATCGAACCAGTGGTTTTATGGCCTGTATTGTTCAAATTCATTCTAGACATTACATTTGCCATTAAAACCAGTATAAAGGAAAAGAAAGGGTTAGATCTATCTGGATTGGTGCATCTCATAATGTTAGATGGCTTTCTCTACCTTTCAGCCCAACTATCTTCTTGAGCCATTATTGCTGGAAGTACAAGTTGATAAAGGTTCAGCAAAACCTATGGAGCATCTGCTATCTCAGGGGTCAAAGGACCAACAACAGTCGACTTTCGCACCCAAGAATATTTTAGAACTGAGAAATAAAGGAAAAATGGAGGAAAATGATGTTATAGAGTATGTGTATTCAAAGCCAAATTGAGTGTCAAAAGACATTTTCCAAAAGGGCGGATAAAGTTTGATTGAGAGTGGAGAGAAAAAGAGGCAGAAAAGAAAATAAATCATACATTTTGAAAATTGTTCTAAAACAATTCACAGCCTGAAGGAATGAGACATCACACTCTTAATTGTTCATTACCTGGGCAAAAGAACTCAATTTTCAATCAATCACTGAATTCCATTGAAGTCTGACAGACATTTGAAACTTAATTTCCTGTTCAACAGATGCTGACTTGCTTTTATTTCATTTTCCCAGCATATTTCTTCTTTTTTTGGCTAACATTGATCAATTCAAAGGTTACTTGCACTGCTAATTATTGGACTTAAGCTCCCTGTGGAAAGTTATTAGCTATGGCAAAGAGGCAATAAAAAAATAACTTTCAGCTGTGAATAAAGTTATAGCTAATTCATGTGCAATAACTTTATAATGAGGAAGTTAAGTGTGAGATTCCTTTTCATCAGATCAAGGGCTGAGGGTTGCAAATTGTCCAGCTATTTGTGATGATTTAAATTTGATGGGGTTTGTCTTTGTGGGTCCTTTGAACATTGCCAAAAAATGATGGCACGTGAACGATGCATGTTGCCAATATAGTTGGTGAAGGGCACAAGTTAGCACTCCAGGACCAAACAGAAACTCAATAACTGGCCCCAATTCTTCTCCTGATTAGAAGAGAAATTGCTGGAGAAATTCAACAAAGAACTGTTCTGAAGAAAGATCGCAGAACTTGAAACACTAACTCTACCTCTTCCACAGAAGCTGCCAGATCTGCAGAGTTTCTCCAGTAATTTTTATTTTCATTTCAGATGTTCAACATGCACAGTTCCTTAGTTTATTTGCATCAAAATGTAAGTATTTGAGGGTCATGGTGGGCAGGAAAGCAGATTTAAGGTCATAATCTAATGATTCAGAGCAGGTATAAAGGGCTGAGTGGCCTCTTGTGCTCCTAATTCTAATGTTGTTACATTATAACTGCTGAAAAATATGCTGCATTCAATTACAGAGTTAAATTTCCTGTTAACTCTCATTGAGAACTAAAAGCAAATTAAAATCCTCACTCTTAGCTTCACTGAAAATGTTATTTCATTTCAAGTTTGGAAAAATTTGTTCAGCCCAAAAAAGGTGACAAACTCTAACAGAAAAAACCACATTCACCTCCATTAATTATTCAGATAAAAAGAAGGGCTATTGTTTGTGATCTTTATCACCAGCATACATATCAATTTCAAACACTAAATTTAACTTCACTAAGTGATGTTTTCTGTCATTGTTAGAATGACCGTGTTCATTTCCTGGGCATGGCATCCCATCCGTAATAAATCAAATTGCAAAGAGGATTATCCATAGAATTCCCAAAAGTGTGGAAGAAGCCCATTCAGCCCATCGAGTCCAGACTGACCCTCCAAAGATAATCCCACCCAGACCCACTCCATCCCCATAATCCTGTATTTCCCATTGTTAAACCACCTACTCTGCGTATCCCTGGATGCTATGGGCAATTTAGCATGGCCAATTCACCTAACCCACTCACCTTTGGACTGTGGGAGGAAACTGGACCACCTGGAGGAAACCCACACAGACTGTCACCCATGGGTTGAATTAAACCCTGGTCCCCTGCATTGTTAACCACTGTGGTTATTTAATACAGGACCATATTTCAATGATTTTTTTGGGAGGTGGTGATGAGATAAACAGTTTAGATTTATCATTGATCTTTATTTGGTCTTCCCTTCAGTTTTCTGAAAGTCTCCAGCAATATTTACATTCGTTGGCCCGTGACATCTTTTAAATCTCTTTCAAGTTTGGAGCTACTAAAGCCAGGTCATTGACTGGACAAGAAAATTCCTTTGTGCACATAATGCCACTTTCACAAATGCACTTTTCAGTCCCTTTAAGAAATCACTTGTATTAAGATAAACTGGGAAAAGACACTGTTTTAAGTTGCTCCCTTTTCCTGAACCTCACCCTCCCAGGGAGAAATTACAATATGGACCAAAAGATGAACTCTACCAGAATGAACAGCAGGGATGTTTATTTACTCTTGGGGCACTTCCTTCCTCACTAGTTGGCCCTCTTTGGTCTTCTTCAGGCTGCTTGCTAGGGTTTGGTCAGTGTGTAAGTGTATGAATCTTGTCTTGAAGAGTGGTTCGCTGCGTTCCTACTCCATCTGAAAGGAGCAGGAACACAGAATATGTCTTTTTATCAACACAGGGACACTGAGGTCAAATACATGACTCCAGGTGGCAGATGTTACCCTAAAAATATAGATGAGGTGGCATGGAGGCAAACACCATTCAATGGTCTGGTCACTGTCTGCTGGCAATTATGTTCAATAGAGTGGGGAATGGGCTAATTTAGGATATCTGGCGAGCATGGACGAGTTGGACGGAAGAGCCTGTTTCCTTCCTATACAGCTGTATGACTCTATGTGGGTGATGATGAAGTTACATCTCCGAAGGGCCTAGACAGGAGGGGTCACAGTATGAAATTCTTTCATGTTCTACAGTAATGCAATGACAGTAGGTCATTGTCAATGTTGACACTGGTGCATACCTCCCGCCAGCGTTAAGGGGTAATAGTCCCAAGGCAGGATTAGAACTGCTGAAGATCAGCCCCGATTGCTTAACAAATGCCCTGCGGGTTTCCGCGTTTAATGCGAGATGGCTCTGTCGCCAACGGAGATTATCCCGGGCGCTAGGTTATCGACAGAAATTGCTAGTGCTCCCATTTGGGCTCACTTCCCTTGGACGATGCAGTGTTAGAGCCAAGGGAGGTGATGGGTGAAAGCTGACAGCAAATTGTCCATTTAATCCACATCTCTTCCCATTCATTGGGGTTTGAGAGGGAGGCTGTCAGTTAGATCTTTGACGGCCTCGGCCTTGGCGTTTCGGTGTGAAACCAACGCAGTGGCCGCTCCCCTCAGCCTCAAATTGATGCCGAACAGAACTAAATGCTTGGCAGACACATACTGGGGATACATCATAAACAACTCAATAAAGAAATGTGAGATAATAAAATGTGAGGCTGGATGAACACAGCAGGCCAAGCAGCATCTCAGGAGCACAAAAGCTGACGTTTCGGGCCTAGACCCTTCATAAAGAAATGTGTTTGTTTCAGGTTGGATAGCCAAATCACAGGCTAGGGCCGTTTATTGACCATTCCCTCTCCTATCCCAATGGGTGAAATTCCTGTTCCCAGAAGTGACTCACAGGACCTGGAAAGAAACTCTGATGGAGACGGCAAACACAGGGTGTCCAAGTGATATTATGGGATGCTCGGTGTAGACTCAGAGCCCCACCTCAAATGTAGACACTGCCTTTCGCTCAGGCAGTAACTCAGGCGTTGGCCCACGACTTACCTGAATAACAAAAGGGACATCTTCTCCCTCCCGCCCATCCCCACCAAGCCAGGACACTACAAGGATCAAAATAGAAAGAGCAGAATCACAGCAGATTGACGTTACCAGCGGGACTTGTCCAAACTTCTTCTCCCAGGCTGGGAGCCGTTTCGTCTGCAGCTTTTCCAAGACTTCTTGCAGCGCTCCGAGCTGTGGGCCAGACCAGTTCACAGTAAGAAAAAGTCGTTCAAAGCATTTTAATCGAATTCACTTGAATACCAGCAGCTGAAATGGACTTGAAATTCCTCCAGGAATTATTAGGAGCACGGGACTGCTATAATACTCGCCTCAAATGGAATGCTTCCTGTCCCATCACAACCGACTCAGCAAAGCTGCTATGAAATTGACGGGCAGAAACTAACTGAGTCCATTGAAATTACCCACCCCCCCAACGCTGTGATGGTGGGAATTCCGGGCCCTCCATCCCCTATCACTTTATTCAGGTGTTCACTCACTTCAAATCTTCTTTGTGTTTTAACTTTTAACGCCTTTCCAAAAAAAATCAAATCAACGCCTTCGGAAGATTTCTTAAAAAGAAACACACATTCAGTGAAGGAACGGTCACATAACTTTGTCTGTCTCTATCTCTCTCCCTCTCTTTCCACAGAGGCTGTCAGACTTGCTGAGTGTCTATAGCAGTTTCTGTTTTTTTTATTTCAGGCTCCCAGCACCCGCAGTTAGCTGCTTTAATGTCACTCATAATTCTATGAACCTTTAACAGTACTGAAACCAGCTCCCACTAGTGAGGAGCACTGAAGAAACATTTAGTTAAGGAAACAGAAACAGGGGTATAATACTGACCAGTTCCTTTTCGCTGGAAGGATATGAATTTTTGGGATAGAAATCTCTCAGGGCTCTGGTCTCCAAATCCGAGCTGTCAGAACCGCTGGCCAGGGACAGGAGGATAGAGAGGTAGACGGCGGCGAATATACGGTCGCTCTCCATGGTGCTGAACAGACTGCACACGCCAAAGTAGACTTGGGTTGTTTCACAGCGCTCGGCTTCTCCGTCAGGAGCCCAGCTTTTATACAACAGCATGGCTGATCTATAAACATTCACATGCTCCTCCCAGTTTTAACGGCAAGCTATTCAACATTGGTGATTGGTACATCGGAGATTTTTTTTGTTATTGCTGAAAGGTACATCAAAAAATGGTTCACTCCAACTCAGCAATGACCAAATCAGCCAGCTCCAATTGCTCAACACCAGTTCACACAGTCTGCCGAAGGGGTTGAGGTTGGTGGGTTTGCGTGGAGGAAAGAGATACATTTCCATCCGAGAGTCTGAACAACTCAGAAACCTAATTCCGAAAATAACTCGCATTCTGAAAGTTTTTGTTTTAAAATGTGGGGGTTGCTTAATAAACCGACGAAGAAAATAATAGTTTAAGGAAAGACATTAAGCAAATAAAAACGCTGAGCTGTATTTTTGATTTGCTGAATTATTTATTCAGAGAAACCCTTGTCAAGTCTGGGGCAGAGCAAAGAGCTGTAATGTTAGCTGTATTGTTAGCAGGGAGCCGCAATTCCCATCCTTATCGGTTCGGATCCAATCTACTTATTCTTGTGTTTAATGAGTCCTTGGCTCTAGGTTGACCAAGGTTTTACAGCTGGGTTCGATCCTTCACTTTTAATGAGGACACAGCGTCATTGAGGTGTTCAATTAAGAAAGAGCTTGCATTGTTTTTCTGTTCCCAGGGATTTTCCACAGGAATTCATGCAGTGGCTGATTTTTTGTGTTGGAAGTTGGCGAATCTGGCCGTTTGAGCTAATGGACGCCCCATCAGCACCATTGTGATAAATAACCGGTTTCTGTAGCTGAGGAAAGATTACCAGGTTGGACTCTGACTGAAAAATCTTTCTATTCCCTGGAATCTCTGCTCCAGGATGTTTCACATCCGTTTGAACAGGCGGACTGAGGCTCAGTTTAACACTTGGATCATCTCCGACTCTCTCAGTGCTCCTACTGAAAGGCCAACGTTCCAAATGTGCTCCAGATTCTGTACTGAGGCTTAAACTCAATGAATTAGCAGCAGCACTGAACCCCAGCCAATGATCCCAACTCAAACAATGCTACCGTCTGAGCGAATATATGAACCCACTTTGCCCCGAGTTAATACCGTTCGTTATTAACAATGTAACAGTTCCGATCATACACAGTTGAGTGGTTAGCTTCATAAGTATCTTGGCTCCCCAAACGCGGTGTTAAATACAAAGAAATCACTAGATGCAAAAGACGGGTCTCTCTTTACTATCAATGAAGATTTGGCATTTACTTTAGTCGCAGTTGCATTTTGAGTTAATACGGATTTTTAAAAACAAAAGTGGAATGCTGCAGTGATGCTGGTTGGAAATGGAAAAAATTTGTTGCACAATGATGTATATGTTTAATTCAATAATCAAATAATGAATTTGCAATCGTGTTTGATAATTGCTTTATCCCGAGTCTCGTCTTTATCATCGTTTGGAAGTCTGATTAAAATTTGGATGCGGTTCTCCACAACAATCTTTTAATAGTAGTGGGAGCTGCAGATGCTGGACAATCCGAGATAACAAAGTGTGCAGCTGGATAAACACAGCAGGCCAAGCAGCATCTTTGTGCTCCTGAGATGCTGCTTGGCCTGCTGTGTTCATCCAGCTCCACACTTTGTTAACCTTTTAATGGTAGTTCAGTCAGCATTGATGAATGTCAGCACTGGAGGGCTTCAGCTATGAGTAGCACCACTGCCAAATCCGCTCCTGCTTTTATGGTATACAAACTCAGTTATTCTGGTGCACATACAGAGGCTGGGACTCCTGCAATGTGTACCTCACCTCTTGTTTCCCCATTGCCTGCACATCATCTACAAGGCACAAGTCAGGAGTGTGATGGAATACACACCACTTGCCTGGATAGCTGCTCCAACAACACCCTGGGCACCTTCCTGCTTAATAGACACCTCACCCACTACCTTCAACATGCATTCTCTTCACCACTGACACAGGGCAGCATGTTCTGCCCTTGAGATTCAGATCATGAAGGCACCTAGAACAAAACCTTCCATGCCCATGATCAGTAGAAGAACAAGGACAGCAGATAGTTGGGAACACCACCAGTGGCAAGTTCCCCTCCAAGCGACACACTATTGTGATTTGGAAATATGTGACCAATGTTACTTGGTCAAAATGCAGGAACTCTGTGCCTGTCAGCCTTGTCGGTGCCCCTACATCTGAAGGGCGACAGCAGTTCAAAAAGGCAACTCACCATCATCTTCTCTGAGGCATCCAGGGGTCAGCAGTAAATTCTAGCCTAACCAGCAACACCCATATGAATTATTTCATAATACTCACACAACTACATGTTTTTTTATTTATCCCCAACTGTCCTTAAACTGATGATTTGCTGGACTGTTTCAGAGCTAAAAGCTTTCTACACTACCATTGATCTGGGGTCATGCAAAAGACATGGGCTTTTAAGAACAATCAATGCTAGTCCTAGTCACTGAGACTGTTATTGAGACTGGCTTTGAATGATAAATTCTAGGAGCCAGCTGCTGTAATGGGAATTGAACTCAAATCTCCATGATATTAGTCTGGGCCTTAGTGTTACGAGTCAAGCCACATTACTGTTACATTACCATCTCACCTAGAACTATTGAACAATAGATATGCTACAGCACAGAGAGAAACCATTCAGCCCATTTTGTCTGCATTAGTTGAATAAATTATCTCCTCATTCTCATCCCACATTGCAGCACTTGGTCCACAACTTTGCAAGTTCCAGCCCTACGGGTGCAGTTCCAGGTTCCTTTTAAGTCAGTTTAAGGTTTCTGCCTCAACCAGCAAACACCCTCTGGATGATTTTTTTTTTCTCATGTCCTCTATAATTCTTCTACTAAGTAAATCAAGAGTCATCCTAAGTCTGTACTCCTAGTAATTGAACTCTTCAGTGGAGGAAGCAGGTCTTCCCTGTCCACTTTATCAAAGCTCATCATTATTTTCTACATCTCGATGTAGCCACCCCTTGGCTTCCTCTGAAGGTGGCAAGACAGGTGAATAAGGTGGTTAAAAAAGGGACAAAGTATGTTCTCCTTCATTTGGTGAGATATTGAATACAAGAGCAGGAATGTAATGCTGGGACTATTTAAGGCACTGGTTAGCTTTTGCTGGAGCTGAAGAAAAACAATCCTAGCCTATCCAAACTTTTCTTTTTCAAAACTTGGTAACATTCTTGGTGACAGGGTGCCTGGAATGCATTGCCAGTGGAGGTGGTAGAGGCAGGCATGATAGCATCATTTAAGATATATCTAGACATATACATGAATGGGCATGGAGCAGAGGGATACAGATCCTTGGAAAATAGGTGACAGGTTTAGAGAGAGCATCTGGATCAGAGCAGGCTTGGAAGGCCAAAGGGCCTGTTCCTGTGCTGTAATTTTCTTTGTTCTTTGTTCTTCATTCTTGTAGGTCTCCCTTGACTCTCCATATGACAAATATGTCGTTCCTGTAATATTGTTGAGACCATGTCTTTTTATATCTTTCAGATTTTTTAAAGTCATGGACTGAAATGAGAAAAGAACTATTTTGAAACCAAGGAGTTGAAAGGTTATGCCAGGTTTCTGAAAGGAAGTAACCTGATCCCCATTGTAAACACTGTTGGCACAGCTGCTAGTTCCAGCAGTAGTTTGTAGATGAGCTAAAGCTGAAAGGTTCTGTATAGATGGAGCTTTGGTTGGTAACAGGGAGCTGATTGTCTTGTGGACCAATGACCAGTTATCAATGACAAAGGCCTTCCAGCAGAATAAATATGTCATTGCTTTTCAGTTATGGAACAGCTTGTGGCTGCGAACAAGATACAGAGAAACTATCAAATCTTCACCACCTCAGTTCTTCAGCAAAAGCCATTTTAAGGCTGAAGAAAACCAATTTATATTTCTTTTGAGCACAATGTAGCAGCAAATTACTGCAGATGCTGGAATCTGTACTGAAAACAGCAAATGCTGGAGATCGCAGCATTTCTTAAAAGCTCTGATGAAGAGTCATCTAGACTTGAAACATTAGCTTTCTCTCTCTCTCTCTCTCTCTCTCTCTCTATGGATGCTGAATGACCTGTTGTGATCTCCAGCATTTGTTGTTTTCAGTTATTTTTCTCTTAAGCTGTGAGTTCTAATTATTAAGTCAGGGGTATTTCTGTAAATGTGAGCCAATCTCCCTTGCTTGCTGAAAACCAATGAAAACCATGATAGAAAGAAATTTGAGAAGCTGCATTCTGACCAACTCAAGAATCATAAAATCCATATAAATATCCCCTTTTACAGGAGCCACTAAAATACCCTCCTAGTCTTTCCCTCTACCCATAACACCTGTGAGGAAGGGTCACTTGACCTGAAATGTTATTTCTGATTTCTCTGCACAGATGCTGCCAGACCTGCTGACCTTTTTCAGTAATTTATATTTTCATTTCATAACATATAGCTTTTTTTTTAACTGCATGTCAGACTGTGTGTGTGTGTGTGTGTATGTGTGTGCGTGTGTGTGTAAAGGGGAGTTAATAAGGAGATTACAGTTTTAAGTGGTACAGTTATTTGCAGGACAGATCATAACTGTTTACCCACAGACAAAATACTGAGAAAAAATACTAAATCTGTTTAAGTACAGAAACATGTCCAAGCTTTCTGTCAACCTGGACCTAAAAATCAGATAAATTAAGGAATTCTGTGTACTTTTAAAAATCTAACTATTGTGATGACTTAGGAAATGGTGTGACTTGGTTTCCAGTGTCTTATCCAGTGAAGCAAAACAATGTGGTGACCAGAACTGTACACAAAACTCTAGCTGTGTGCTAACGAAATGTCTTATATAGTCCCAGCTTTACCTTCCTGCTCTTCCACTCAATACCTCACCCAACAAAGGTAAACACCCCTTGTACCTTCTTTAACACATTACCTACCAGTTGTGCCACCTTCAGAGAACTGTGGACTTCAAAGTCTCTCATTTTCTCCACCCTTGTCAATATCCTCCTGTTTGTTGCGTAATCCTTTGATTTGTTTGCCCTCCTTAAATACTTAGGCAATTGCAAGGTTAACATTCATTTCAAGAGGACTAGAATGCAAGAGCAGAAATATTTTACTCAGGCTGTGTAAGGCTCTGCTGAGACTGTATTTGGATTATTGTGAGCAGTTTTGGGCCCCATGCTAAGGAAGGATGTGCTGGTGTTGGAGGTGTTGCAGAGGATGTTTACGAGAAATGCCCTGGGTTGAAGGTCTTGTCATTTGAGAAGTGGTTGAGGACTCTGGGTCTGTTCTAGATAGGGTTTAGGAGGATAAGGGAGGATCTGACCGAAACTTACAGAATACTGAATGGCCTGGATAGAGTGGACATGGAGAAGATTTTTCCACCAGTAGGACAGACAAGGACCCAAGGGCATAGCCTCAGAGTGAAGGAATAAATGCTCAGAACTGAGATGAGGAGGAATTTCTTCAGCCAGTGGGCAGTTAATCTGTAGAATCCTTGGCTGCAGATGGCTGTGGAGGCTACATTATTGAGTGTAGATACAAGATAGATAGGCTCTAGATTGGTAAGTAGTTCTGGATGTGAGTTTGCTCGCTGAGCTGGAAGGTTAGTTTTCAGGCATTTCGTCACCATTCTAGGTAACATCATCAGTGAGCCTCCGATGAAGCGCTGGTGTTATGTCCCACTTTCTATTTATATCAGCCATGATCAAATGGTGGAGCATCCTTGATGGGCCAAATGGTCTAATTCTGCTCCTATGTCTTATGGTCTTATAACTCACCCTGCTCTAGATTGAATTCCATTTTTTACTTTTCCAGCCACTCAATCAAACTATTGATAACATTCTGCAGTTGGCAGCTATCTTCTTCCATATCAAATTCAACAAATGTTTTATTAACCTATGGAACCAGGAGTGGAGGTTGATCAAGATATTCCAGATAATCAAGAAGTCCACAAATTAATGTAAATACACACACTAGGTAATAGGAACATAATGCAGGGGGTATACATATCACTGTTACGCTTTATTTGCGGCATAAATCACCTAAATAATAATGCAACTTTGCCTGAAATAACAAAAGGCAGAAAGCTTTCTCACTTGTGTCTTCATATTAACATTTTTGACACTATAAGAAAAAAAAACTGGTATTACTCAGACGCTGCGGTAGATCATGGTATTTGAGAAATTGAGTCAAAATTGAAGCTGCTTGATATTCCACTCAGCTATTGATTGAACGACAAGTATATTTACATTGAGGTAAATAAATTTAGAAAAAACAATAACTGGGCAGAATGATACAGTAAACTTCGTGGTATTTGGGGGAGATAACTTTTGCTGGTTTATTGAGACTGTTTATCAGTTGCCAGTTGAAGCAAAGTTTGCTGAATGTGGACAACTTTTGTGTTATCTGCATATTTCCCAATCATGTCTCCCACATTTAAGTTTAAGACATTAGTATATACACCATAAACAGCAAGAGACCCAAAACAGAGCCCGATGGAACACCACTGGACACTGCATCTCATTTGCAAAAGCATCCGTTGACTATTACCCTTGGTTTCCTGTTGCTGAACCAATTTTGGAACCAATTCAACATATTCACCTCGATCTCATGCAGTTTAATGTTTCTTAGGAGCCTGCCATGTTTTGCCTTGCCAAATACCTTTCTAAAATCCTTGTAGGCAACCACTGCACAACTTTCATCAATCCTTCTTGTCACTTCCTCAAAAAAATACAGCCCAGTTCGTAAGGCATGACATTCCCTTAACAAATCTATGCTGACTATCCTTGATTAATCCTAGCCTCTTGAAGTTACAGCTCGTTTCTTTTAGTATTGATTCTAGTAATTTGCCCACCATGGAGATCAGACTGACTGGCTTATAATTATCTGCCTGCTACATTTGCTGACTTTCTACCCTCTAGTACCTCACTTGTATCTAATGAGGATTGGAAAATGATCCTCAGAGAATCTGTACTTTTCTTACTGGCTTCCTTTAGCAGTTCAGTATACAATTCATCTGACCATCATTTCCAGGTTTGAATCTAGTAAACCTCCTTTGGGCCATGTCCAATGCAAATGTTGTAGGCTGCACATTGTATCATATTGACATTTTTGACACTATAATAAAGAAAAACTGGTATTTACATGCACCAGAATCTCAAAACAATTTGCAGCCAATTGCTTGAAGTATAGACAATGTTGTAATGTAGGACGATGAGAGATCACATGTATGTACAACTTTACTCCCACCTGGTGAATAATGTTTAGGATGCAGGTATGAATTTTTAAAACATAGCTTTAAGACAATCCATTGAGCTCTTTCGATTCGATTCCACTTTGGAGTTATATTGCCTGTACAGAGGGTGAAAAATAAAGTCAAATGAGGTAATCTCCTCCTTTATGAAGATAAAGCCTTCAGGACAAATTCTCCAACCACCCCCAATGTGGACGCTTACTAAGGAGCCCTGGCAAACTGTAGCCACACTCCCCTTACATTCCTTCTCTCCTTTTGCAACATTGTCACAATGCAATCAAATATCATTCTTCCCCACTTGTAAAACAGCTATTATATTCAAAGATACTGCTAGATAGCCCACATATTCCTTTAACCATTATCTGTGTATAAATTCAAAAGTTAGAGTATGTAAGAGAAGTTTGTTGCTTTTCACACCAGAGAGTGGATATTCATTTCAGAAGTTGCTTATTGGCAAGAAGCTTCTCACTGTCAATGTTCTTCCATTATTTGCTTTGTCACTTTCTTATTTTAATACATTTATGCATATTTCCTTAACATTTGCTCTCAGGTTCAATACATTTTCTCTTTATTTACATATTCCAATACACCCTGATTTTAATTTGAATGGCACAATGAAGCTTTTTACAGACTTCCTACACAGGTCCTCCTACGTTAGAAACTATTGCTCAGATCCAAAGGAGTGGAAGTTGATTCCACAGAAATTCACAAAGACAATTCAAGTAATCTCTAGAAAGGTTATAAAATTTTCTGAAGAACGGTTTTGACCCGAAACGTCAGCTTTCCTGCTCCTCTGATGCTGCTTGGTCTGCTGTGCTCATCCAGCTTCACACAGTGTTATCTCAGATTCTCCAGCATCGGGAGTTCCTACTAGCTCTGCAGAATTTTCTCGTGGGCAGTGGGAGGCAGGGGTGGGGAGTTAAGGGTGCTGGGGTTACAATTAATTTGATGATTCTTTGCAAATTCTTAGCACTATCACCTTGGGCTAAATGGCCTCTTTCTTTTTTTAATGAAACATAAGCTTTGCTGTCAGATCAACGTTTGCTGCCTGTCCCTAATTGCCCTGTAGAAGATGGCAATAAGCTGCCTTGCATAGAACATTGAACAGTACAATGCAGGAATGGGATCTTCAGCCGAACATGGTGCCAAATTAAACAAATTCCTTTTATCTGTCCTTGGTCCATATCTCTCCATTTCTTGCATATCAATGTGTTGATCTAAAAGCCCTTAAATGCTCCTACCCTATACGCCTCCTCCTCCATCCCAGCAATGTGTTCCAGATTCCTACCACTCTCTGTGCAAAAGACTTTGCCCCTCATATCTCCTTTGACTGTCAACCCTATAACTTATTTATAACTTTATTGACTTCTATCAAGCCTCCCCTCAGCCCCTGCTTCTCCAGAGAAAACAATCCTTTTTGAGCCACTGCAGTCCTTGGGTTGTTGGGGCACCCACATTTATAGGGAGAGAGTTTCAGGACTTTGACCCAGTGGCATTCAACGAACAGCACTGTATTTTCAAGTCAGGTTGGTGCACAACTTGGAGAGGAAGTTGCGGGTCATGCTGTCAGGTGATAGATGTCACAAGTTTGGAAGGTGATGCTGATGGAGTCTTGGCAAATTGTTAACTTGCATCTTGTAAATAGTGCACATCATGGAGAGTGTGAATGTTGAAGAGGGTGGACGGGTTGCCAATCCAACAGATTGCTTTGTTCTGGATTGTGTCAGGCCTGTTGAATGTTGTTAGAGCTACGTTCATCCAGACAAGCAAGGCACGTGCGATCACAATCCTGACCTGTGCCTTGTAGATGGTGGACAGGCTTTGTGGGGATTGGAAGTGAGTTATGCACTGCAGGATTCCAGCCCTCTTGACCTGCTCTCTCAGTCACAGTGTTTGTAGGACTGGTTCAGTTCAATTTCTGGTCAATGGTGGGGATTGATTGATGGTGGTGCCATTAAATGTGAAGTTGAGATGGTGAGATTTATTTTGGACATGGTCCTTACGAATGCAAATGTACAGTTGCACTATATAATTAAAAACCAAAAGAATTGTGGATGCTGTAAATCAGAAACAAAAATAAAGATTGCTGGAAAAGCTCAGCAGGCCAGGCAGCATTTGTGGAGAGAAATCATAATTAAGGTTTCAGGTCAAATGACCCTTCCTCAGAAGTTAGATCTGCGAGCCTCAGTAATCTCTACTTTTGCACTGTATAATATATAATATACTCTGAATATATGAGATAATAAAGACACTATCTGGTAATATTTATCCTGGTTCCTACCGACCTGACAAAAATGTAATTTTAAGTTCATCATTGGTTTGGCAGATCTGAAAACATTTCATGAATAATTGTGTGCACTGTACCACAGCAAATACAACATAAGGCTATATTTATATGCATTGATTATAACTACATCACTTATAGAATTATAGAGCTGTACAGCATGGAAATAGACCCTTCAGTCCAACTCATCCACAACAACCAGATATCCTACATAAATCTCGTCCCATTTGCCAGCTTTGGGCCAATATCCCTCTAAACCCTTGCTGTTCATGCACAAATCCAGATGCTGTAATTGTGCCAGCCCCCACCACTTCCTCTGGCAGCTTATTCCATGTATGCACTACCCTCTGTGTGAAAACGTTAC
Organism: Stegostoma tigrinum; assembly: GCF_030684315.1. NCBI lineage: Eukaryota > Metazoa > Chordata > Chondrichthyes > Orectolobiformes > Stegostomatidae > Stegostoma > Stegostoma tigrinum. Next base: position 21,430,582 of record NC_081389.1, on the reverse strand, counting down.
CCCGCAGCTCCCTCTTAAATATTTGCCCTCTCACTTTAAACTATGCTCTCCACGTTTGAACTCCCTAACCCTGAGGAAAAGACCTTGTCTATTCACCCTATCCATGACCCTCATGATTCTATAAGATTTCCCCTCAACCTCCAAAACTCCAAGGAAAACAGCCCCAGCCAATTAAGCCTCTCCCTGCAGTTCAAACCCTCCCAACCTGGCAGCATACTTGTAAAAATTCTTTTCTGAACCCTTTCAAGTTTCACAACATCCTTCCGAGAGCAGGGAAACCAGAACTGAATGCAATATTCCAAAATTGGCCTAACCAATGTCTTATACAGCTGCAACATGACCTCCCAACGCCTATACTCAATGCACTGACCAATAAAACCAAACGTAATAAATGCTTTCTTCACTATCCAGTTTACCTATGACTCCACTTTCAAGCTACTATGAATCTGCACTCTGAGGTCTCTTTGTTTAGCAACCTACTCCAGGGCCTTTCATGCAGGAGTCAGACACTCCCATTAGCACCGTGTCAGAAGTGTGATTGACTCCATTTTGGTTCAGCGCTATTCCAGGCTGGTAGTTGTCTATAACAGCATATTAATAATTGATATTAGCACCTTTTTAAAAACCCAAAAGTTGTTTTGTTCAAAATTCACTGTGGCCATCCCGACTCCAAATGGGCTGCAGTGGTTCAAGAAGATAGCTCACCACCATGTACAATGGGGGAATTAGGAACAGGCAATAGGCTGGTTCTACATCTGAAGCTTATATTCCCTGAAGGAATTAAATGAAATAACAATGACAATCGAATATATTGGAGCCCTGTTTAGCTTATACAGATCATAAATGTGTTTAGGGGGAAGCTAGCTGTGCTCACAAAGAAGATTATGCTGATGAGGTGAGATTGATTTTTAATTACAGAACTGAAACAGTTTATTTGATCAAACAAATCCATTCTAATGTATCCGCATGGTCTTCTACCACCTCCTTCATCATCTAACCCTACCAGTAAATACTTTTAATCCTTTAAATGCCTCCATGCAATTTACCTACATCTACTCCCTGAGGTGGCAAATTCCACATTCTAGTTACTTTCTAGGTAAAGTTCATTCTCCTGAATTGTGTTTAGAATTTTCTGGTGATGGTCTTAAATTTATGACCATTAGATTTGGCTTTTCGCACAAGTGATAACATCCTCACCATGTCCATCTGACAAAACCCAGTTGGCAATAGTTAAAATGACTATCAGATCATTCCTCAGCATTCTCTTCTGTAGGGAATGATGTGCCTGCAGCCCTACATTTCTTTGTTCATCAACACTCCCCAGGACACTGCCATTAAGAGTATAAGTACTGCCCTGATTTGCCGCACCAAAATGCAGCATCTTGCATTTATCTAAAATAATCTCCATCTGACATTCTTCGGCCCATTGGCCTAACTGACCCAGGTCCCATTGTACTCTGAAATAATTTTCTTCACTGTCCACCACATCACCAAGTTTGGTGTCATCTGCAAACTTCCTACTGTTCACATCCAAATTATTTACATAAATGAAGAAATGCAGTGGACCCAGCATTAATCCTTGCAGCACACTACTGGTGACAGGGATTCAGTCTGAAAAGCAATCCCCTACCACTACCCTCCACCTCCTACCTTTAAGCCAATTTTGTATCCAGTTGGCTAGCTCCCCCGGATCTCATGTGATCTAACCCTCTAATTAGCCTATCAAGCTGAACTTGTCAAAAGCCTCGCTGAAGTCTATATTCACAACATCTACTGCTCTGCCTTCATCAATCTCTTATGTCACTTTTCCATGCTGACTCTCGCACCTCAGTTACATGGCCATTCAGCAAGCCTATTGATGCCTTCTTGTATTGGGTGACAGTCCTCGTCTGAATCAACTATATCCTTTTATTTGGTGTTTACCACAAACTCTGAACTTGTGCCTCCAATTCTTGGGTTCAAATCGAGTTCAGAAGGTTGAGGAATGCATTGTGTGGGGCCTTAGCATTGACCATATGTAGAGACAAACTCAGCTGAGCCTCTGAGCCCTGCTCTGATATAACCGTGACCTTACAATTCATGTGTTGCAAACTCTGCTGGAAGGTCAGAACCTGTGTTGCTCAGAGTGGGAGTTCTGCATCATGTATATAGTTCTCTTAAATATTGTTTAAAGAATCCTTGAGGTCAAACTGTAATGATTGTAATGAGGTTAGACAGCTGGACCTTATGGAAAATGAGTTCCCTGAATGGGGGTTTTTAATCTGGTACAATCAGGGAGCCCTGGCTGACGTGAAACAGTTGGGTGTGAGAGATACTGACACTCAGGTACCTGATTGTGAATGAGACAGTGCTCATAGTCAAGGATTGTTCATGTGTAATTAAAGGGAGGCTTGGTGATGGGGTATTGGCCCCTGTGGGGTTATTTCACAAGCCTGAGCTTACATGAATATAAGAACCCGCACAAAAACAGAATAGGCCATTTGGGCATTTTTGTTTAATATAAATTCTGTAGAATTCAATGTAAAAGTAAAACCAGGTGTTAAAACTTGGTCAAAAATACAATTAGTTCTAAGAAATAAAACACCCTTTTTTAATCTAATTAAGATGCACAGTGCAGATTTATATTTCTGTATTTTGTGGTACACCTGAGAGTAGACCAATTCAAATGGCTGTGTGTTTTAATTCCAGTCCATAAGTGTCACTGCACACATTCAGAAGGCCAAAGCCGCATTTGAATAAAAAGTTTTTAACTGAAGCTAATTACAAGTCGCTGTGAGTTGGAGCAAAGTAATTACTATGTTTTTGCATTTCTTTCTAAAATAAGCAGGAAATAAGGGAAGTGAACAGGAGGTCACCAACCTCTGATGGAGAAAGAAAGCAAGGTTAATATTCCAGGTATGATTGTTCGGGTGCAATCCCCCATCTGGAATTGTGTGGATGTCGAGTGACTTGCTCTGTGACTCCAGCTCAAAATTCTAGAAGCTGATATTAAGACTTCCCACTGTTTGCAAGTGGGGCCAATGAAGCAAAAGAGAGAGATTGGTGAGGTTAAAATGTAGGCAGCAATTTGGTCCCGCTGAATTATTCCCATCATTTACGCCCACGTCTAGATGTGCTACTTCCCCTTTAAGGGAGCTGGCCAGGTGAGAGGTGCAGAGCTTGGGTCCAGAATAGAATGGCTATGGGGTGAGGGCATTGTCAATAAAGTATTCATGTAGATTTACTATTCATCTACCTTGTGTATAATTCCTAGTTCCAAAGGAAGCACCAACATTCTCAGCATAACTAAAATGCTCCTTCCCACAACATTCTGGAGAATGTCCTCTGCATCTCCTCCAATGCAATCACATCATTCTTTTAGTGCAGTGACCAGAACTACGAAACAAAATTAATTTGTCTCAATGATTTGCCTTTCAAAATAAATCTGCAAAAGTCTGTTACGGGTCATTGAACCACCACTTCAATGTATGCAAAATAATTGGATAATATACATGGGAAATCAGATAGGAAACTGACTGTTATTGGTGTAATTATGTAAGTTGTTCCCTGAATAAGGTCCAGGCAAGTACAACACACCTCAATCCAAACCATGTCTACGCAAACAATACCCCATTCATGTCTTGCTCTAATGTGGGTTTTTGGATGAAAGGAGAATCTGTTTCAGAACGGAGTCCCACATTTGAGAGTGTCATTACTCAGGGTGCAGGTTTCTGCCATATGTCTTTGATTGAACAGGCCAATTCTCCACCTCATGGCACCTGAGCCAGAATATCCCATGAGTTAGTGTGATCAGGAGACCAGGAGATAGGATTTAATTGCCTTATTTTTCATTAAAACTGTCACTCTTACATATCATTCAGGCACTGAATCTCAAAGCATGATCCAGTTTGAGGGACAAGCCGTCCATGTTTTAAACGATTGGGAGCAAACTTACTTGCAAAGGGAATCCTCTCAGGTAATGGTCTTTTCACAAACCACACTTGGAAATGATCCTATATATAAAACTATTGGACAGTTGGTTCTCAGTACCTTCCAGGAAAACCTCATTTGACAGGACAATGCATGAACATGAGATCAGAAGTTCAATATGCATGTTTTTGGGAGTTAACATGTGTGTGTGTGTATGCGTGTGTGTGTGTGTGTGCGCGCGCACGTGTGTGTGTGCGTGTGTGTGCGCGCGCGTGCGTGTGTGTGTGTGAGCGCGTGTGCGCGCGTGTGTGTGTGTGTGTGTGTGTGTGTGTGTGTGTGTGTGTGTGTGCGTGTGTGTGTCTATATTTTAGTATGCCATCGCAGGTACGCACGTATGTTATATGTATAATGCAAGATGCATGGCAGCAGTTGATGTGTGCCTATTCAACCTGAGCTGCAGCATTCTCTGTCTCTATTGGGATTATCTGTTAGATAGTAAAACATAGAAGCAGAAGTAGGTATTCCAGGCCATTGATTCATCTCCACCAGTCAATGAGATATTGCCGAATTTATAATTCTCAACTCCACTTTCCTGCCTTTTCCCCATAACACGTGATTCTCTAACTTATTAAAGATCTGTCTATTTCAGCTTTGTATATACTTAATGACCCAACCTCAACAGCTCTCAGCAGTATAAAATTCCACAGACTCTCAGCCCTCTGAAAGAAGAAATTCCTCCTTTTCTGATGAAGGGTCTAGGCCCGAAACATCAGCTTTTGTGCACCTAAGATGCTGCTGGACTTACTGTGTTCATCCAGCTCCCCACTTTGTTATCTCGGATTCTCCAGCATCTGCACTTCCCATTATCACTGATACAAATTCCTCCTTACTATTCTGAGATTATGCTCCTGGTCCTAGACTCTTCCACAAGAGAAGAGAAAATAACCTTCCTGTATCTACAAAGTCAAATCTACTAAGAACCTCAAAGCAGCTGTATATCATTCTTATAAACTCCACTGAGTGCAGACCCATTCCTTAACCCCTTGCTTGGCATCAGCTCCATAACTCTCTAGGGATATAGGAACCTCAATGCTGGGGAATAACCAGCTTGTCTATCAAACCTGGGCCACACTCAGGTTTAGACATTTCCTTAATCCCTGCCAACCCAGATTCATGTAAACCCCTGGAAAAGGTTTTCTTAAGGATCACACAGAAAAGAACCCTTGAGCTAAAAAGGAGAGAAAAATTCTGGCAAGTTACTGTCTGCATTATTCCCAACTCCTGGTCTCAGATGTCCACAGTAACTCAGCGTTGACTTTCTGGTAATAAAGCTAATTCTAATTCTAATTCTACTCCCAGTTCTAATTCTAATTCTGATTCTAATTCTGATTCTAATTCTAATTCTAATTCTAATTCTAATAAGCCAGCTATATCATGAAAACTGTGTCCCTACAGGAACACAACCAGATCTCAGTTGAAGGCAATGCAGAGAGATCGGGCTCAACAAGTTCAGAATGAGAACTGTCCTGAGAGCCTCCTTACAATCTTTCAAAGGGTTACTGCATTTTCCACCACAGCTGAATCAGTGGTACACTAATTTGCTGTAAGAGGTTCTAAACTCCTTTGACTGTTGCATTGATTTGTTTGCGGGTTCCTTGAATAGAAAATTGCAGTCTTTTTTCCAGTTAATGTGAAATAAGATTACAGTCAGAAAGAATTAGTTAATTTTCAGACTGGGACAAGCAAGTCCCATTTGCAACACATTTAAAGTGGTCAATGAGGGTCCAATCTAAAATGGCTGCAAATGCATATTTGATTAATATATATATAAGTGGCCTGTCTTGCATAGAGCGAAAAGAAGAAAGTGCATTTTTACAGCACAGTTCATAACATCAGGACACAAGTCACTCTCCACAACCCACCTTTGAATTCATACGAACACAATACCATCTGGTTACTTAGCTCACAATGATCTCTCCCACCACCGAAATTATTAAACAACGGTTTCTGAAAAGGATTACTTTGCTTGCATTTGAAACACCTTATTACCCATGTTATCCTGGTATTCTCTGTCTGCGGGGCCTAATACGTGTTTAAAGATTAACTTTCTCCAGGAGGAGGGCATGTGTCTTCAGCTGCTGTGCACCAAATGCCAAAAGCCCGGGTATGAGTGCAGACAGTGCACATCAGTAAATTCAGAATATATTCCCTTTCATTGCCAGGGTTGATCTTGTCTGGTTTCTTCCCTTGACACTTAATGTTGCTTCAGCTTGTATGAAGTACACATTCACACTTCAGTTGGTCAGAACTTTGTCCCTTTACCACACCAATTACATTCTCTTTGCTGTTATAGATTCACAGAGACGTACAGCATGGAAACAGACCTTTTGGGCCAACTTGTCCATGACAAACAGATATCCTAAGTTAACCCAGTCCCATTTGCCAGCATCTGGCCCATATCCCACTATTTACATCCCCATCCAGATGCCTTTTAAATGTGATTATTGTACCAGCCTCGGTAACAAAACGTGGAGCTGGATGAACACAGCAGGCCAAGCAGCATCTCAGGAGCACAAAAGCAGACGTTTCGGGCCTGGACCCTTCATCAGATTAATTCTAATTCTGATTCCAATGATTCCCATCTGATGAAGGGTCCAGGCCCGAAACGTCAGCTTTTGTGCTTCTAAGATGCTGCTTGGCCTGCTGTGTTCATCCAGCTCCACACCTTGTTATCTTGGATTCTCCAGCATCTGCAGTTCCCATTATCATTGTACCAGCCTCTACCACTTCCTCTGGCAGCTCATTCCATGCACAAGCCGCTCTGTGTGAAAAGGTTTGCCCCTTAGGTCCCTTTTAAATCTTTCCCCTCTCACCTTAAGCCCATGCCCTCTCATTATGGACTCCCCTGCCCTGGGGAAAAGACCTTGTCTATTTGCCCTATCCATGCCCCTCATGATATTATAAACCTCTACAAGGTCACCCGTCAGCCTCCGACACTCCACTTGCATCATGAAATCTATTATTATTTAATCTCCTCAACATCCACCAATCACAGACCTCATTTACCTTTCCTTACTCCTGATAGCCCACTCTACTCCAATTTCAACTGACCTGAAAACTTTCAAAAATGTTTCTATCTTTTTTCAATTCTGAAGAAAGGACATTGCAACCTGAAATATTAGCTCCTTTTCTGTCTCCACAGAGATCTGTTGAGTCTTTCCCGAATGTTCTGCTTTTACTTTAGTCTTCAGGCACCTGCAAAATTTTGAATTCATGGTTCAGATCCAGTGACCCTTCTTCAAAGCTCAACTTTGTGCTATCATAGAATCCCTACGGGGGTGGAAACAGGCCCTTCGGCTCAACAGGTCCATGCCAACCCTCAGAGCATCCCTCCCAGACCCATTCCCCCATAATCCACACATCCGTGGACACTGTGGGCAATGTAGCTTGGCCAATTCACCTAACCTGCACACCCTTGGACTGTGGGAGGAAACTGGAGAACTCGGTGGAAACCCACAAAGACACGGAGAATGTGCAAACTCCGCACAGACAGTTGCCTGAGGGTGGAATGGAACCCAGGGTCCCTGGCGCTGTGAGGCTGCAGTGCTAACCACTGAGCCACCGTGCAGAAGGGTCACTGAGCCTGAAACATTAAATCAGTTTCTCTCTCCACAGATGCTGCCAGACGTGTTGGGTTTCTCCAGCAATTTCTATTTTTGTTTCTGATTTTCAGCATCGTAGTACTTTTGTTTTTTGGCAAAACTTTGCTTTTGTATCATTGACGGGCAATTTTGTCAATTGTGAATGATAAGTCATTTTTTATTTGTTCTGCAGGAAGTGGGCGTCCCAGACTAAGCCAGTGTTTATTGCTTATTCCTAACTGCTCCCAGAGAGTGTGGCAGTGAGCTGCCTTCTTAAACTGCTGCAGTCCATTTGCTGTAGGTAGATGCACAGTGTTGTAAATGAGGAAATTCCAGGATTTTGACCCAGCAAAATTGGAGAAACAGTGATATATTTCCAAGTCAGGACAGTGAGTGATTTAGAGGGAAATTGGCAGTTAGTGGTGTTCCCATGTAACTAGAAATACTGGAATAGGAGTAGTGTTCCCATGTAACTAGAAATACTGGAATAGGAGTAGGTCATTCTGGCCCTCAAGCTTGGTCTATCATTCCACCATCTGCAGCCCTTGTCCTTCTGAATGGTACAGCTCAAGTTCATGGAAGGGTATCAGAGGAGCCTTGATGAGCCTCAGTCAGTGCATCTTCTATATGATACACACTGTTGCCACTGTGCTTTCGTGATGATGGGAATGAATATTGAAGGTGTTAGATGTGATGCCAGTCGCGTGGGCTGCTTTATCCTGGATGGTGTCAAGCTTCCTGTGTGTTGATGGAGCCCCATGTGAAAGTATTTCATTTTCTTCCTGACTTGTGCCTTTCAGGTGGTGGATGTAAAGCAGGGAGACAGAAAATGCATTGCTCAGTGCCTCTGGCCTGCTCTTGCAGCCAGTATTTATGTGGCAAACCCACATTGGTTTCTGGTCAATGGTAACCTTCAAGATGTTTAATAGTGGAGTAAAGGTATTGAACATCAAGGGTAAGGGATTGATTCTCTCTCACTGGTGATGACTTTTCACTGGTTTTAATGTGGTGCTAATCTTACATGCCACTTGTCAGATCAAACGTAGATGTTGTCCAAGCTTTTCTGCTTTTGAGCAAGGACTGCTTCAATATCTGAGGAGTTACAAATGATATTGAACATTGTGCAATCATCAAAGAACTGACTTTATGATGGAGGGAAGTTCCCATAAGTAGCAATGCGACAGTGATCAGTTCATTAGTGATGATGGATGGGACTTCGGTGAAAACTCTAATGTTCCTCAAATAGTACCTTGCTCTTTTACAACCTTTTACATGATCTTTTACATGAGAGAGAGAGGAAGCGGTACCTTAGTTTAATCTCTTATCTGGAAGACGTCCCCTCCAGCAGCATATCTCTCCCTCAGTACACTGAGGAAATGGCAACTTTTCAATATGCAGGAACAGTGGGTGGGGAGCAGAGAAACGTATCATTAGCTTAGGTCCCAGTCTGCTAATACAGCAGCAGTGGGGGAAGGGACGGAGCTGCATTGGCACATGGTAAGATCAGGAAAATCCTGCAGTGAGACAGAGGGGAATTATTTTAACATTCTCTAGTTGTTCCCCCACCCACAAAGCAGGTCTGAAAAAATAATTCCCTCCATGTCAGCAACTTATTGAGGTGCTCAAAATTTTGAACAGTTTTGGCGGGTGAAAAGGGATATTCTGTTTCCACTAGTTGGGTCTGTCAGTAACTAGGGGTCACAATTTCAAGATTGTCAGCAAGAGAGCTAGGAGCGAGATGAGGAGAAACTTCTTTGCTCAGGGAGTCGGTAGGTTTCGGAATGAGCTGCCTGAGAGTGTGGTGAAGGCAGATTCCATAAGGAGGTTTCAATATGTTTGAAAGGGACGAATATAGAGGCCTGGGGAGAAGGGGCTGGAGAATGGGACTGGCGAGATAGATCTTTCAGGAGCCGGTCCAGGCTCAATGGATTGAATGGCCTCCTTCTGTACTGTACAATTGCGCAATTCTGTGCATGATTTCTAACCGGGACCACTGATTCCTTGACCTTCACTGCCTTTTCTCATCCCCCACCTAGCTCAGTGGATCAACTCCTAGAGTCATACAGCGTGGAAACAGAAGCCCCTGGTACAACCAGTCCATGCCGACCATAATCCCAAACTAAGCTAGTCCCACCTGCCTGCGTTTGGTCCATATTCTTCCGAACATTTTATTCATGTACTTATCTAAATGTCTTTTAAACATTGTGAGTGTCTCCACACCCACCATAGGGAGTTCATTCCATGTCCGAGCCATTCTCTGTGTAAAAATAATTGCCACCATGTCTTTTTAAAATCTTTCTCCTCTCACCATAAAAGTATACACCCCTAGTCTTGAAATCCAGCACCGTAAGGAAAATACTATTCATCTTATTTAGCTATAAAACACTATTCATCTTATTTAGACCCCTCATGATTTTATAAACATCTGTAAGGTCACCTCTCAACCTCTTCTGCTTCCAGTGATAAAAGCCCCAGCTTATCCAGTCTCTCCTTGTAACTCAAAACCTCCATTCCCAGCAGCATCCTGGTAAATCTCTTCTGAACCCTCTCCAGCTCAATAATATCCTCCCTACAACGGGGCGACCAGAACTGCACACAGTACTTCCAACTCAAGCTGGATATATGACGAGATATGTTCATTCCCACTGACTACCCTTCACTCACTGCCACACAATTGGTCAATCAAGATGACCACCTTCACTCTGTGCCCCTACCCTCTCCAACTGGCAGGGCCAGCTGCAAAGTGAATAGATCCTTCCTGAGTCAACTGACACTCAGTCAAGCAGCTTCTCCCCCACCACCTTGGATGATATTATTTTAACAGACAGCGATCAGGAATGCTTAAAGAAAATGAGCCAAGTACTTAAACTTTTCAGCATCTCTGGGATAGCTCTCTTGGAGTGAACAGTTTTCAATTCCTGAGCTTTCAATTCAATCTACTTCATTGGAATTGCTAATTTCAATATCCACTCCCTCTGTCATTGAGACCAGCTTCAAAAACAACACCATAAGCAAGTCCTTCCAGTCTGTTAAAATGAGTTCGACCATAACAAAACAATGTCAAGCGAAGGCTCACCAGATTGATTCCCGGGACGGCAGCGCTGACATATGAGGGAAGGTTGGATTGAATGGGCCTGTATTTGCTGAAATTTAGAAGAAAGAGGGGGAATCGCGTAGAAACATATAAAATCCTGATGTGGCCCGGTTGTGGGAAGAATGATCCCGATGTTGAGGAAGTCCAGAACAAAGGATCACAGTCTAAGAATAAGGGGTAAGCCATTCAGGTCTGAGATGAGGAAAGATTTCTTGACTCAGAGAGTTGTGAACTTGTGGAATTCTCTCCCACAGGAAGCTGCTGGGGACCAGTTCATTAGATACTCAAAAGGAGGCTGGACATGGCCCTAGTAGTTGAAGGGATCAGGGGGTATGGAGAGGAAGCAGGAATGGGATACTAAGACTGCATGATCATATTGAATGGTGATGCAGGATCCAAGGGCTGAATGGCCTACTCCTGCATCTATGTTCTATGTTTCTATGTTAAGGATTTATCAATTTATGGCTGTTGTCAAGACTTGTGAGGCTATTCCCCATCTCCAGTAGCCCCTTGAGAGCTGCCTTCATGAACCACTGCAGTCCCTAGGGTGTAGGGACACTCAAAGTGCTCTCAGGAAGGGAGCTACAGGATTCTAATCCAGCAACAGTGAAGAAGTAATCAGTATAATTCCGCATCGAGATGGTATGTGCAACCTGGAGAAAAATTTAATAGCTGCTGGTGTTCCCCCTTCACCTTCTGTGCCTTCTGCCCTTGTCCTAGATGGTAGAGATTGTGGGTTTGAACATTGCTGTCAATGAGGTGGTAACATCATGGTAATGTTATTAGACCCATAATCCAGAAACTCAAGTGAATGCTCTAGAGATAAGGGTAAAAATAATCCAACCATGGCAAATGGTGAAACTTGAACTCAGTAAAAATCTGGAATTAAAAACTAAGCTAAAGTTGATCATTTCAATTGTTGTTAAAAACTAACTTGGCTTGCTATGTTCCTTAGGGAAGGGAGTCACCTGTAGGCCCAAGACGGCAAGGTGGCTCACAACAAATGAGGTTAACTCTTCATTGCCCTCTGGGCAATGAGTGCTGGTTTGGTCAGTAATGCCTGTATCCTGTGAATGAATGAGGTGCAAATGGAGGATGCACCTTATAAAGTATGTTCCTTAGCCTTAAAGCAGCATCGCAGAAATCAAGACTATCAGGAGGTCATAGGGTAATTATGGCACAGGGAGAGGCCATTCTGCCATCACATCTATGCTGCTCCCACATACGGGTGGTTGCCTTGAGGATTTCTTCAACAAACCAGCTTCTTAAAGCCTCAGATCATAGGCTGCGGTTCACCAGATGCAATGATTTTGACATCAAGTTGTGAACAAACAACAATGGTTAAAATATTCCAAGCTCTGGCCTTTACATCTTATTCATAACAGACCAAACAATGGCTTGCATTTCCTGAGGCAGAAATTTGATGTTAAGGATTCTGAAAATCTGAGCAGCATGTGAAAATAGCGAGATTTTTTTCCTGCTTTGGAGTCACAGATCTCAGTCAGAAAGAAAGCGCATGCATCGAAGATAATGCGATGTGTGACAGAAAAATAATGAGGTTTATTCAGTAAAAATCTGACATTTGGTTTAATTTGAATTTCTCAGAGAGGCAATAAATGGCATCATACACATCACTGTACAAATACCAATTAAAGAGGATGAAATGGTTTATTTTGGTATAAAATCGACATCAACTAAAATTCATGAAGCACTTCTTACTAAGCAAAGTATCTGAGGATGTGATAGGGAATTGGAGCAGGATATTTGTTTGTGTGGATTATATACTGAGCTAGAAGCAGGCGGCAAGCTGAAGGAGGTGACTGAAAGGGCAGTCAATAAAAGTGAGCTTTGAAGATGGACGTGGGGAGAAACATCGATGTTGAATCCAGGAGACAGAGCTCAGTTGCATAGAGGAAGGGAATTGCTGAGTGTCACTGTATGGGGTTCAGGATGGAACGCAGGGAGAAAGTGAAAGAGTGCGCAAAGCAGGGGAAGGCCAAGGGGAAAGTGGTTGGTCATGGCAAAAAACCAGATTGGAGAAGTAACGGATAAGGAGGAGGGGACACAGTGTAAGAAGGTGAGACAGTACAGAGAGACAAAGTATCTGAGTTCTGAGAAAAGGTCACTGGACCCAAAATGTTAACTCTGTTTTCTCTCCACAGTCTTGCTGAGCTTTTCCGGTGATTTCTGTTTTTGGTTCTGGTTTCCAGCACCTGCTGTTCTTTCAGATTTTACTTGCATGAGAGCATCTTACTGAAATGTGCAGCGTTCTGAGAGTTCAAACTCGTTAGAGCCTGAAAAATGTTTCTCCTCATGGACGACTCTGGAATCAGGGGCACAGTTTATGAATAAGGGGTCTCCCAGATATGAAGACGAATTTCTTTTCTGTGGAGAATGTGAATCTTTGGAATCTTCATAGAGCATGGGGGAGGAGCCAAGGTAATTGAATTTATTCAAGACTGAGTTAGAGATAGAACGCTTCGAGGTTTTAATGTCTGGTGCCTTGGGGAAAGTACGGCTGCTAATAACTGAGAAAGCTGTGGGTCCACAAGCTGTCAGGAGAATTACCCATTGATTTCATCTGTCCGAGTCAAAAGGAGATAAGCAGGAAATTGAACTTAAGACCTCATCAGAATGGCCATGATCTTATTGAATGATAGAGCAGGCTCAAGGGACTGCAGCAGGAGGTGAGGGAACCAACAAGAGGGGAAAACATACTTGAACTCATCCTTTGAAATCTGTCAGCTGCAGTTGCATCTGTCCATGACAGTATTGGTAAGAGTGGCCATCGCACAGTCGCCTTCACATTGACAATAACTTCCATTGTAATGTGTGGCACTATCACCGTGCTAAATGGGACTGCACAGATCTAGCGTCTCAAGACGGGGCATCAATGAGCTGCTGTGGGCCATCGACAGCAGCAGAATTGTACACCTGCACAATCTGTATCCTCAAGGCCCAGCATCTGCCCATTTCAACCATTACCATCAAGCCTGGGGATCAGCCTGGTTAAACGGAGAGTGCAGGAGGGCATGGCAGGAGCAGCACCAGGCACACCTGAAGGTGAGGTATCAACCTGGTGAAGCCACCAAACAGAAGTACTAGCACACCAAACAGCGAAGGCAGCAAGAAGTGGGGATGATCACTATTGATTACACAATGTTCAGCACCATTCATGACTCCTCAGATACTGAAGCGTCCGTGTTCACATGCAACAAGATCTGGGCAATATCCAGTCTTGGGCTGCCAAGTGGCAAGTGACATTTGCCCCACGCAAATGCCAGGCTTTGACCATCACCAATAAGAGACAATCTAACCACCGTCCCTTGACATTTAATGGTGTTACCATCACTGAATCTCCCACTATCAACATCCTGGGGATTATCATTGACTGAAGACTCAACTGGACTCACCACATGAACACAGTGGCTACAAGAGCAGGCCAGAGGCTAGGAATACTGCGGCAAGTAACTCACCTCCGGACTCCTCAAATCCTGAACACCAACTACAAGGCACAAGTCAGGAGAGTGATGGACTAGTGATGGGTGTAGCCCCCAACAACACTCAAGAAGCTTGACGCTATCCAGGACAAAGCAGCCTGCTTGACTGGTACTACATCCACAAGCATTCACTTCCTCCACCACCAACACTCAGTAGCAATAGTGTGTACAAGTTGCACTGTAGAAATTAACCAAAGATCCTCAGGCAGCACCTTCTAAACCCACAACCACTTCCATTTGGAAGGACAAGGGCAGCAGACAGATGGGAACACCAGCAACTTCATGTTGCCCTCCAAGCCACTCACTATCCTGACTTGGAAATATATCACAGTCCCTTCACTGTCGTTGGGTCCAAATCCTAGAATTTCTTCCTCTATAGCATTGTGGGCCAACCCACAGCAGGAGGACTGCAGTGGTTCAAGAAGGCTGCTCACCAACAGCTTTCCAAGGGCAACTAGGGATGGGCAAGAAATGCTGACCCAGCCAGTGCTGCCCACATCTCACAAATGAATAGAGAAGAAAAATGGCCTATTCCGGCTCGATTCCTAATATTGAGAAGGGCATGGCAGAGATGTAGAAGACAGGAAAATGCAGGTGAGTGTAGGAAGGTGGTAACTCACAGCTTTGGAAACATATGGAGTAATGTGATTCACGTGCAGTTTATAAATGCATTATTCAATGTGAAGGCAGCCTGCAAAGCTATAAGCTCCTGGCTCAATCCCCATTCAGTACTAAGATAATTGCACATGAAGAAGCTTACAGGCAACATAGGAGGAATCAGAAGACCGTGAGGGAGTGAGAATGTGGCACTCAGCTGGTGACTGTTAGAAAGTGTGAGAGGACAGATATTAGATGAGGACTGGTTTGGATCATTCTGTGACTTCACGGTCAAATAGTCCATCTCATTCCAAACAGGAGAATGTATATTAATGTCTGGCTCCAGTGAGAGAAGGACTCCCATTTGATTCAGGAAGCAAACAGCAAAAATCTAAGAGCAGTAGAAGGATGAATTTATAATCCAATCCAAGTCAATGTGGCAGCAACTCATCATTACCAGATTTACATCATTGTGACACAAAATAATACCAGTTCCCTGATGGGTAAAATTATTAATAACATTCATATAAAAATGTAATTGCTTTATCACACTTAGAAATTCAATTTATTCATTTGTGACAATCCCTGCCTGCTGTACTCCAACCTGCCATTAAAACCTGGGACAAATAGTTTTTAAACTTAGAAAATATACCTTAAAGGTTTACCTCAGCTGTGAAGCTCCTGATGGTGACTAAGAAGGCTGACGCATTTTAGCTTTTTGTTGAAGTTTAAAACTTAATATTATCCATAATCTTTTATCACTCGTACAATCGTCTCTCATCACAAAAATCTAGGTTACATAGAAGGTGCAGGCAGAAAAACAGGCTGCTGGTCAGCTCAGCGATAGTAGGAACTTCAGATGTTGCAGAATCTGTGATAACAAGATGTAGAGCTGGATGAACACAGCAGGCCGAGCAGCATCAGAGGAGCAGGAAAGCTGATGTTTCGGGCCTAGACCCTTCTTCAGACCCTTCTTCCCTTGTTCAGTGCAATTGGACAGCTGTTTATGTCTCACATAAGCCTTTACAACCCCTTCCCCTCTCACCCCACAAACCTATCCTCCTTTATCTTTCTTCCTCAGGTGTTTGTCATCCAGTTTCTCCTTAAATGCATCAACATTACTCTCTTCAACCATTCCCCAAGGGAGTGACCTCCATATTCTCACCAGCTTCTGGTTATAGACTTCTTTTTCTGAGTTACTGACTGGATTTATCAAGACTGTCTTATATTTAAGGTTTCAGGGCTTCACCAGGAAGTGTGTACTGATAATTGTGTCTCACTGTTACACAAGTTGTCACAAAATATTTAAAACTCCATTTGGATCACCAAGGTGAGTGATTTGCCTGACTGACTGTTATTCTGGTGAAAAGCAATTCACACCAGGTTTCATCATTAACAGGAATTAAATCTATTTATCATAACACTTTAATTTTAATCTACTACCATGTAACTTAAACTACACCCTTGTAAAAACCCAATTTTTTTACATCAGTCCACAACTATGACAGGATATATTGGGTACCAATTCTGTGCATCAAATATTCATATTGCAAGTGTGGATTAAATTGTCTCTCTTGGTTCTTTTTAATTTTAGCAATTATGACATGCTGTTGTTTAAGAATCAGTCATTGTCCTTCACTTCAAAGTTTAATTTAGTGAACTTAGATTTTTAAAAATTAGAATTCTTTCTTTTGAGTTTCATCTGTTGTTACTTTTCACTCACATCAGGAAAACGGGGGAGAGGTGTTTTCAGTTTCATGGCTTTGCAGATTTCTGGCTGTTTTGTATTTGCAAATTTATAACAAATTAAAGCTGCACCAATCCAAAGGCTATCATCAGGCAATCCTTTTCTTAAAAAAAATTACTGGTGCAGCCCTGACTCAATAATGTATCAATCTCCCTGCTCCAACATCACAGCTAAAAATGCAACTTTTCCAAATCCTTAGTATCTCAGCCATATAGCAGTTCCAGGCTTCCTCTTCAGCTTATAATCCAAAAAGTGAAAATATATGGTCCCTCATAATAGCTGACAGTTTTGAAATATTAGACTTGAATACTGACAGGATGGAATAAAAGCACATTGGAATGCCTTGATCTGTTTCTTAGACTGTGAGGAGCAAAACACAATTTATTGAAATTCTGGCACAGATGATAAACTTTAAAAGAAATGAAGTGAATACATCAAACTGTGATTTTAAAAAGCTCAACATTGTGAAAGCTAACTCATCTAGTAGAGACTTTCAGAGAGTTCTTCAGAATGCTGGGTTCTTTTTCTCATTTATAAATCCTGTTCTATTAAGATGATGTCTGTCCTACCCAGCAATATTTTATCATTCATGTATTACAGAACCATTTCTCTAATAAGATATTGCAAGCAAATATATATTCATGTGAGTTCTTTGTGGATTTCTGCATAATCCATTTGTGTTTGCTACAAAGTTAAGACATTCCATCAGGCTTCAAGGCTGTTGTCAAACCTCACCTAATGTGACTAACATTGGAAACTAGACTTCATGAGCTGGGAGGATGAAATAACTGCAAAGAGGCCTGGTACATCATTAACAAGTCACTGTTTATTTCCACGTGTACAGTACATGGACTCTGACCAGCTAGCTCAGTGCCAGCCCCTACAGTGAAGATACTCTGAGACTCCTGTTTATGTCAGCCAGAGCTCCCTGATTGGCCCAGGTTAACAGCCCAATCATGGATCTCATACTCAGCAAGCTCCACCTGACCACCTTCGTTCTAGTCATTGACTTAAATATGAACTCTGTTTCTCTTTTGAAAGATACTGCCTGACCTGCTGAGCATTTCCAACTCTGTTTTTCTATTTTATGCTAATCTAGTAGAGAGAGTGGTGTTGCATTAATGTCACTAGATTTAGCAATCCAGAGCTCCAGACTAAAGTGCAAATCCTGCCATAGCAGATGGTGAAATTTCAATTAACAAAAATCTAAAATTCTAAAGCAAACTGGATGGCGACCATATAACCACTGCCAATTGTCATAAAAATACCTTTAAGAGGGGAAAATGTTCTATATTTACCTGATCTGGCCTATCTGTGACTCCTGACCCACAGCGATGGGGTTGGCTCTTTTAAAATTAAAATACTGTAGATGCTGGAATTTTGAAATAAAAACAGAAGTTGCTGGAGAAACTCTAACAGAAAGTGCAGCAGGTCTGGCTGTATCTGGGAAGAGAGAAATAGTGTTAATGTTTCAGGAAGAGCTGCCAATGCTGGAGTCAGAGATAACACAGTGTGGAGCTGGATGAACACAGCAGGCGAGGCAGCATCACAGCAGCAGGAAAGTTATGTTTCAGGTTGGGACCCTTCTTCAGAAATGAGGAAGGGAGAACGGAGCTCAGAAATAAATAGATAGAGGAGAGGTGGGGTTGGGGGAGGTAGGGAGGATGGTGATAGGTGAGTACACGTAGGCAATGGTGGGGATTGGTCAGTGAGGTGGGAGGAGGGGATAGGTGGGAGAGAAGATGGACAGGTTGTGTCAGGTCAAGGAGGCGGTGATGAAAGAGAGGGTTGGTCATGGGATGAGACCGGGACTGGGGAGATTTCAAAACTGGTAAAGTCCACATTGAGACCATCGGGCTGTAGGCTCCCAAGGGGTTGCTCCTCCAGTTTCTGGGTGGTGTCATTGTGACACTGGAGGGGGGCCAGGATGGACATATCGTCCACAGAGTAGGAGGGAGAGTTGAAATGGTTCGTTACCAGAAGGTGTTATTGTTTGTTGCAAACAGAATGCAGGTGCTCTACAAAGTGGTCTCCGAGCCTCCAGTTGGTCTCACCGATGTAGAAGAGACGGCATTGGGAGCAGCAGATGCAGTAGGCCGCATTGACAGATGTGCAGATGAACCTCTGTCTGATGTGGAAGGTTTATATGGGTCCTTGGATGGAGGTGAGGGGGGTTGGGGGTGTAGGGGCAGGTGTAGCACATCCTGCGGTTGCAGGGAAAGGTGCCGGGCGTGGTGGGGCTAGTGGTGTGGAGTGGATGAGGGAGTCATGGAGACAGCAGTCCCCATGAAAGGCAGAAAGGGGTGGGGAGGGAAATATATCCTTGGTTGTGGGGTAAGATTGCAGGTGGTGGAGAATGATGTGTTGAATAAGGAGGTTAGTGGGGTGATATGCGAGGACAAGGGGGATTCTTTTTTTGTTGGGGGGAGGGGATGTGAGGCCAGAGATGTGGGATATGCAAGCTATGTAGTTGAGAACATTTTTGACCACCAAAGGGGGGAAGTTGTGGTCCTTGAAATACAAAGACACCTGGGATGTTTGGGAGTGGAACGCTTCATCTTGGGAGCAGACGTGGGAGAGGTGGAGGAATTGGGAATAGGGGATTGCATTCTTGCAGGAGGGTGGGTGAGAGGAGGTGTAGCCTAGGCAGCCCATGTGGCCCATATCCCTCTAAACCCTTCCTATTCATGTACCCATCCAGATGCCCTTTAAATGTTGTAATTGTACCAGCCTCCACCACTTCCTCTGGCAGCTCATTCTATACACGCACCACACTCTGTGTGAAAAAGTTACCCCTTAGGTCCCTTTTAAATCTTGCCCCTCTCACCTTAAACCTACGCCCTCTAGTTTTGGACTCTCCCACCCTGGGGAAAAGACCTTGTCTATTCACCCTATCCAGGCACCCCATAATTTCATAAAATTCTATAAGGTCACCCTTCAGCCTCCGATGCTCCAAGGAAAGTATTCATCCTCTCTCTCGAACTCAAACCCTGGGAACATCCTTGTAAATCTTTCCTGAACCCTTTGAAGTTTCACAACATCTCTCCTGTAACGGTTACATTTCTGGAGTGAGGCTTGAACACATAGCCTTCTGGTTCTGATTCACACAACGAGCCCTGGCTGACATTCTGAGACCATCTCTAGCAAAGTCCTTGGGCTCAAAACGTACCATCCTGTCGTCCAAGTATCTCTTACTGTGCACCATATCAGACTTGCTTTCTAATTTTATGTCATTGATTTCCAGATTAATGTGGAACATAGGAGCAGAAACAACTCTGAGCAACATTACACTTGAACGTGACAGGATATGAAAGCTCTCGAACAGTGCAAAAGTTTTAATTCAATCCATTCTGCTGGTGTGGGGATCCTTGATTGGGCCAGCATTTACTATTTGTCTTTGGTTACCCTTGAGAAGCTGGTGGGCAGTGGATTTCTTGAACTGCTGCAGTCCCTGTGCTGTAGGTAGACCTTCAATATTGTTAGGGAGAGAGTTCCAGAGTTTTGATCTGACATTTTTCCAAATCAGAATGGTGAGTGGCCCAGAGGGGGATCTTGCAAGGGGTGGTGTTCCCCTGGATCTGCTGCCACCATCCTTCCAGGCGGTGGATTTAGAAGGTGTTGGAATTTGACTCCCATCCCAATGGGAAATAATTAAGCTTTTTCAGAAGCGTTCTGGATTTTAAGCCCTTTATTTGTCATGCCCTCCTTTAGCTGCACATTTGCATCAATCAAACATTACCCTGCAGCAAAAAAACACTCAGTTTAAAAAAAAAGCTAATGTTGCGGCTGTAACACGGAGCACTGGGCTTACTGCAGACAAAACGAGCAAATTGAGAATTGCTGACAGCTCTGACAGACACACAATTCTCTGGAAGCCTGAGGCTGAGGTCTGAAATAACGCACCCTGTAGTTTGGTGGGCAACAGCGTCGGCACAACCTGCATCAGAAAGTACACCTTTGAGCATTCGGAGGACAATTATGCACAGGAAAGCGTCTGTCGACTTTGATGAAGTTTTAATGGAAATTAAGAATAACTCCAAGTCGTTTTGTGGGTTTCTCCATACCCAAAACTGAATAAGAATGGCATCGTTCATTTATCACTACTTACCCCATAGTGTAACAGAAACCTCGGTCTATAAAAGCCTCGAACATAACCCCAACGCCTCATACCCCACTGTCCTTCCCAGTCACGGATCTACAATTCTTTGACATAGATGACCCTCTGGTGCGTTAGCTGAGCACTCGTTCTTTAATTGCATGTAAGAGTTGGCTATTCGCTTCTAAAAATCGTCACAAATCCTTACAGTCTGTAGCGGTTACTACTTTATCTTCTTTCTTCCCCAGCAGTGCTGGGCCTAACTATGATCCCCGCCTCCACTGCTGTCCGGGGGTTCAGGTCAGTCCATCCATGATGGAGCAAAAGCACATTCCTACACATTCCACTAAGCCGCTGGGGAGATTTACACCAACAAATGGTCATTTTCCATTGGCTAATCTATGATGGTGCTGTGGCTTTAAGAAGTTAGCTTGTCCTGGTTGTTTTTTTTGAAGAGATTTTTTAGCCAGAGGTTATGAGCTGTTTGCTGCAACTACTAGAGTAAACAGTTTGTGAGGCCTTGGGCTCATTGTTTTAAGGTTGGAACAATAGAAGCAGCCTGAATGGGCATGATCAAACTCCCACTAGTTTTTACCTTTCAGCCGTTGTTACTGGGGCCATGATGTGGAAGCTATTTCTCCCTCTCTCGGTTACAGCCAAAAGCTGGGTTTTTCTATTCCTGCTACTGGAGTTGCATATCATACTCTGAGTGTGTCTGTTGCCAAGGCTGTGTTTATGGTTGTCACTGTATATTTGAACAGTTAATTAGTGAAAGTTACTGTACCCATTTTTCTGTTAAGTTTTCCACTTGAGCGGATGAAAAAACTGTTTTGCTTTAAACCCAATAGTTTGCCCAATCGAATTGCATCTGGAACAGGGCACCTTACATTTACTTTTAAGATAAGAAAAAAGTTGGGGTCTAGACTATCTTCTGAATATTTTGAGAGGGTTTGGTCCGGTCTTACCTGAAGCCTGGAATTCCCTCTCTAAAAGCATCGTAGGGATTTCTAATCCCATAAGGATGGCAGTGGTTTAAGAAGGCAGCTCGCCACCACCTTTTCCAGGGGCAATTAGGGTAGGCAATAAATATTGGCCTGGCAAGTGAAGCCCACTCTCTGTGAATGAATGAATCGTATTCCATTCACTTTCTTACCTCAAATATGAAGCCAACTGCTCTATACCTCCCTGCACTAACAGTCCACTGTTCCTTTGACAACGTTCTCTTCTCTAACAGTGTGTATAGGTAATAAAATGTATATTTATATATATAGCATCTTTCAATACGACTGGACACAACCCACCCAACACCAGAATTTCTGCCCACACTTTGACAAATAATGTAATTATCTTGCATGCTTTGTCTTAAATAGCATCATGCATATTTTTGATCTGTTCCATTAATCTCATGTTCATTATCTTGTTGAATTTATATAGCACCTTTCACAAGCTTAGAATGTCCCAAAGTACTGACAGCCCATGAAATGTAGTCACCATCACAATGTAAGAAACACAGCAGGCTAATTGCGACATAAAACACCATGTGACTGTGTAAACTGTTTTAACAATGTTGTTCAAGGGTATATATTGGCAAGAACACCAAGGGAAACTTCCCTGTACATCTCTGAAATAGTGTCATGGGATATTTTACACTCATTGGAGACGATTATTGGAGACTCAGGTTTAACATCTCTTTTGGATATACTGGCACTGGAGACAGCACAGAGAAGGGGATCAAGGGTTAGAGAAAGAATGCAAGAGAATGGGTTTGAGAAACATATCAACCGTGACTTAATGGGGGAGCAGACATGATGGGCTGAACAGTCTAGTTTTGCCATATGGCCTTATGGTCTTCATTCAGTTGATACAGGTATGGACGGACTGTTTGATAACAGAGGTTGTGTAGATTGGGCCCATACTCAATGGAGCTGAAAAGGATGAGAGGTGACCTTATTGAAACGTGTGAGATTCTTAGAGGACTTCACAGGGTAGATGCAGAGAGGTTGTTTCCCCCTTGTGGGAGAGTCTAGGAGCAGAGGGCATTGTCTCGGAATAAGGGGTTGCACATTAAGACATAGGTGAGGAGGAATTCCTTCTCTCTGAATGGAGTGAATCTGTAGAATTCTTTACTGCAGAGGGTCATTAAGTATACTCAAGGCTGGGAGATTTTTATATCAGTTAGAATCATGGGATCCCCTACAGCATGGAGGCAGGCCATTCAGCTCAGGGAGTCCACTCTGACCCTCTGAAGAGCGCCTCACTCATACCCAACCCCCTGCCCTATCCCTGCAACGCTACATTTCCTGTGGCTAATTCACCTAGTCTGCAGATCCACAGACACTATGGACAATTTAGCATGGCCAATCCACCTCACCTGCACATATTTGGACTGTGGGAGGAAACCAAAGCACCTGGAAGAAACCCACGCAGGCACAGAGAGAATGTGCAAACTGCACACAGCCTGAGGGTGGAATCAAACTTGGGTCCCTGGCGCTGTGAAGCAGCAGTGCTAACCACTGAGCCACCGTGCCACCCCATAAGGAGGAAAGTGAATTTTAGGATTATCAGAGCAGCCATGATCTCATTGGATGCCAGAGAAAACTGGATGGGCTGAATGGCCTACTTCTGCTTCTAAGTCGTATGATCTTATCTGAATGATGATTGTGCAGAACTCAATTGGCCCTGTCCTGGAATGTCAGCAGCGAATAGGCATGAGGAACTTTCATTGCATTTTCAGGAAAGTTACCAACGTTCAACTTGACTCGGGAGAAATGGCAATGCTGTAACCACTTGTCAACCAAACAGCATTCTTTTCTCGTACAAATTATTGTAATGTTTGAAATTTGGCAATCTTGCGTTTGTCCTAATGTGTTCAAGACAAAAAGCTTCAGCAACATGTCCCCTCTTTTCAGTTTTGTGACAATTTATAGACAAGACAGGCAGGAAAAGGCCAGTGAGTCCATTGATACACGATGGCTACCCCCATTTGTGCCTCACTCCAATATCTAACCCCTTCCCCAACCATGCACACCTCCCCAACTCCAAACTCACTCCAAACACCGTGATCTCACTGCAGCCTCCTAATGCACCTCAATCCATTATTTCACACTTTTCCTTGTTTCCTGGATAGGTTTTGTTTAAACATTGAAATGTGAGATATGGAGAGGCTTAAGAAGATCTGAGAAAGCCCTGCGTCATCGCTGGCCTTGGAACTTCTCCCCAGTTAGCAGCAAGCCTCAGTAAGCCAAGCAGAGCCTGGGACATAACATTTGACGCAGATATCACTCTGTTGCCATAGTAACCTTTAGTCTCGGCTGTACAGTGTTGAAGCGCAGAATACATCTCAAAAGTCTCCTTGACCATATAATTACGACTTTACATTTTAATATGTGGATTAACTTGTAGGGATTGTGAGCGTGGTTGCTCTGTTGCTCTTTTGCTCCTCTCTGTATTTTTGAAAATGGAGTGTGGTAATGTCAAACAGAGAAATTGTGGGCTGAATGGCCTCATCCTGTAGTGATTTTAACAAGGTCAGCCAGCTGGACCTCATAGAATAGGAGCTCCTTGACTGTGGCTGTTAATCGCATCCAATCAGAAAGCACTGGCTGACAGATAAGGATGTTTGTCAGGGATACTGAGCCCCAGAATGCCTGATTCAATGCGAAGCAGTGCTAGTGTCAAAGGCTATGCATTTGTAAGTAAACGATGATTCATAGAATCTCTACAGTGTCATTCAGCCCACTGGATCCACACCAACCCTCCAAAGCACATCCCACCCAATCCCTGCATTTCCCATGGCTAACCCACCTAGCTTGCACACCATGGGCAATTTAGCTTAGCTAATCCACCCTTAGCGACACACCTTTGGACTGTGGGAGGAAACTCACACAAGACACAGGGAGAACATGCAAATTCCACACAGACATTACTCAAGGGTGGGATTGAACCTGAGTCCACAGCACCATAAGGCAGCAGTGCTAACCACTGAGCCACCGTGCTGCCCTGGTTGGTGATGGGATATTGGTCTCTGAAGAGTTATATTAGTTTCGTGCTGCAAGGCTCTATGATTCTATGCTGTTCAGTTCAAAGGCTCCCTCCTCAGACGGTTCTTCCTAATCCCTTTATCCCCTTCCCCCTCCAAACATGAGGTTTGGCCCTGGGAGTGTTATGCCCGCTCTCCCAATGCCCACCATGCCAGCCATCAAAATGTGTAAGTTTGTGTCTCTGACTCCTCAATGTCACCACCTCTGGAGGCAGGACGCAGAGAATTGGCATAGATTTTTCAAAAACAATCCCACATTGTACTGGGGACAGGCAATACAAGATGGCCTTGATGGCAACACCCACATCCTGTAATAAACTTATTCAGCCAGAGAGAAGATCAGCTAAAAGTTGGACAACTTAATGAAAGGACTGTTTTATTTCAACTTAATCAGAATTCCCTGTCTTTAAGCAAAAGCACAGTGAATGAAGGTTATGTGTCAGGTTTAAATCTTGTGTCTGAGAACGCAACTATACTTGTCTGTGGTCAGCTAACAGCTGAGATTGAATTTCAGAAACATGCAAAAATAATCCTGACCTTCTTTATTAAAATGACACCAGGAAATAACTTCTCCCCATTAATTTAGTGATAACGACAATGAGTGCTTGTGATCTACTCCATTGAAATGCATGTGACGGGGCGGGGGGTGAAGCTCATTCAGTTTGGCAGGAGGGTTTCTGTTTGCTTTCTCACTCACATCAAGTCATTCATCCATCAGCACAGGGCTCACTGACCTTACATTGGCTCCCTCTGCCCTGGAATTTAAAATTCTCAACACTGATTTCAAATCATTCCACTGCACAATGCCTTTAACCCTCTGAGATCTCCATGTAATATTAGCTCCTGTTTCCTTTCTATCCTCTGCTTATTTGCTGCATGCCTCAGCTGCCTGCATCCCAAGCTCCAGAACTCCCCCCTCACACCTCTTTGCCTCTCTTTCCTCCATTTGAACTCTCCTTAAAATAAGCACTTATTTAGGAGAGTGGACAGCCCAGTGGTACTATCACTGAACAGTTAATCCAGAGACCCAGGTAATGGCCTAGGGGCTCAGGGTTTGACGCTAGGGATCTACCATGGCAGATGGTGGAATTTGAATTCAATAAAAGTCTGGAATGAAGAGCCCTGAAACCATTGTTGATTGTCAGAGGAAAAACCCATCTGGTTCACTAATGTCCTTCAGGGAAGGAAAGACTTTTATTCCTCACCTGATCTTGCTTACATATGATTCCAGACTCAAAGAACAAAGAAAGAAACCTACAGCACAGGAACAGGCCCTTCAGCCCTCCAAGCCTGCGCCGATAAGCAGCAATGAGGTTGGCCACCTTCCAGGCAATTAGGGATGAGCAATAAATGCTGGCTAGGCATCATGTCCTCACCTGAGAATGAAGGGAAAGAAATGTCATAGAGGTCCACACACAGAAAAAAGGCCACTTGGCCCATCAAGTCTGTGCTGGTCAAAACAATCACCTAACTATTCAAACTCCACTTCCTTACAAAGCTTATTTCAGGCTAAAATCTTGACCGTTGTATTTGAACACAGGAGTGTGGGCAACAGGCTGTGAATCTTCTGTTATTGAAGGAAATTCTTTAGCTTAAGCAGAGGTAAAGTTGGCATAATCCTACCAGACTGTAGGGCTGCTCTCTCATTCGAGACAGATGAAGGATTGAGGGTTAACCTGAGGGTCACCATGCCGCAAACCGAGGGAGAGGTTGAGGAGCGTCAGAGAGATATACCGCACTGAAACAGACCCTTTAGTCCAACACATCCATGCCAACCAGGTATTCTAAATGAATCTAGTCCCATTTGCCAGCATTTGGCACACATCCCTCTAATCCCTTCCTATTCATTTACCCATCCAGAGGCCATTTAAATGTTGTAATTCTTTGCCACTCCCTCTAGCTGCTCATTCCATATACGCACCTGTGTGAAAACTTTGCCCCTCAGGTGCCTTTTAAATCTTTCCCCCTCAACTTAAACCTATGCCCTCTAGTTTTGGACTCCCCTACCCTGTGGAAAAGACCTTGACTATACACCCCATCCATGCCCCTCATGATTTTATAAACCCTGTAAGGTCACCCCTCAGCCTCCAATGCTCCAGGGAAAACAGCCCCAGGCTATTCAGCATCTCCCTGTAGCTCAACCCCTCCAACCCTGGCAACATCCTTATAAATCTTTTCTGAACCCTTTCAAGTTGCACATCTTTCCTATAGCAGGGAGACCAGAATTAAATGCAATATTATTAAAAGCATCCTCACCAATGTCCTGTATGGCCACATGCTTAATTAATTGAATTGGAATTCTATGCACTCCTGTGGTGGGATTTGAGCCTATACCCCCAGGGCACTCTCTGATCTGTTGGACTAGGAGGCTAGTCATTTACCACCATAACCGATGCATACTTAATGACTTTCAGTCCAATTATTAGAGGCGCTCTGCATCAGAATTCAATTCCTTTTCATTGTTTTGTCAATTCCCTTTCTTTGAAATGGGACAGCAATTTAATTTCTCTTGCTTGAAATTCATACTCCAGCTCAAGCATAGAGAACATTTCACGAACAATTTCTCCTTTCACTCTGCGGAACAACTTGCAATGTCAATGCAGCTCACGTGTATCTCACCTCCCTGGCTGCATTTTGATGGCGATGATTCTGCTCGGCTTGAACGCGGAAAGCAGTGGGGCATCCCTTTAAGTCTGAAAACAAGAAATCAGATAAACAGTTCCAAAAGCATATTTTGATTTATTTTTATTCACTTGAGAGCTGGGGCCGTGAATGTCAGCAGAGCTTTGCATCATGAGGTGTATCAGAGAGAATCCAGTTGCCATGAAAACAGTAGTTGCAGGATAGCAAGCTGGAGGTGTGCCTCTAGTTAATAATTCCCTGCCCGGCCCAGGGGTTCTGAGGCTAATTTTAATCTTGCCCCTTCCCACCTCCCTCACCAACTGTTCTTGCCGAACAAAGATGAGTCAAAGATGTATTTATTAAACAAAGCATCTGGGGATCTACAGGCCTCATTCCAAATACTGTAGGGAGCAGCTCTGTGTGGGATCCAAGATTAGGAGAGAAAATAGCTGTACCCCCAGCACGCAACATGATCTCACTCCTGACTCAGCATCTTGTTGAACTTTCTACAAACCTCGACAACATTGTCATCTCCTACCCTAGCTGCTCACTCTTCATGACTCAAAAACTTTGCTCGCATCTTAACGTAAGACATTTCAGGGAGTATTGTACAATCCCAGTTTTTCTCACCATGAGCTGTATGGTGCCCAACTGTGAAGTGGGGCAGAGGAATATCAGAGCCAGAGTAAGCTCCCCAGTGGCTGATCTTCTACCTCAATACCACTTTGTTTCCACTTTCCTCCTTTTGATTTTTATTATTATTCATAGAGTCATATCGCACAGAAACAGACAATTTGGCCCAAATTGCCTAAGCAATCCAAGTTTCTCAAACTAAACTAAACTAGACTGGACCCATATGCCTGGTTTTGGCCCATACATTTCAAAACCTTTCCCATTTATGGTCCAATCAGGGAGCCCAGGCTGACAGATATAAACAGTAGTGCCAGAGGTTCTGTCTCTGAGAGCTGGCTCTCAGTGTTAAGTGTTATACAGGTGTAAATAAAGTGTGACTTGCTGGATACCAGCCTCCGTGGAGTTATTTCAGGTGCTTACCATAGTCAATAAATCATTGACATTGTTTTGAAGCTGCACCTCATTTAGATCTTTCCATTGACAGGTTTTGAACAGGAATGACCCTCAACCCTTTGCAGTACCAAGTGGTCTATACCCACAGCTCCCTCATCTGGCCAATGAATTTATCAGCTTAAAGCAACAGTATATTGTGGAATGCTTTTTACTCCCAATTTTAAGATCCACAAAGTGCAGAAAGTAGTCAATTGTCTTGTCCTGCTTGTGCTGAATCATTGAAAGGTCTGCCCCAATTTATCCCACTGCTCTGATCGTCCTGTGTGGCCTTGCAACCTTTCTCCCCTTCAACCTCAATTAGTAACACGGTAGCAACATCAAACAAAAACTAATTCTTGTTTTTTATTCATATATGCTCGCGAGATGTGGGCATTGCCAGCTGGGCCGGCATTTATTGCCCATCCCTATGTGCTCCTTGAGAAGGTGGTGGTGAGCTGCCTTCTCAAACTTGTGTGATCTGTGTGCTGTAGGTTGACTCACGATGCTGTTGGGAGAGAGCTCCATGGTTATGATCCAGCGACATTGAAAGAGCTGCAACATATTTCCAAAAGAGGAAGGTGGTTTAGAGGGAAACCTGACACAGGAAGTTTTCCCATGTATCTGCTGCCCTCAAGCCTCCAGGTGGTAGAGGTGATGGGTTTGGATGTTGATGTTGGAGGAGCCCAATTCATTAGGTAAAATCTAAACCCAGAATACACATAGTCCTGCATTAATTAGACTCCAATGTTTCAGGTTGAAAGGCATGTTGCCTGCTGTGAGGTACAGAAAGCTCACATGTTTCCCTTGAGAGAACTCCTTGGTGTTCACATTCCTCTGCTCATTCTCTCCATACCGCCCGGGAGTTGGTTGCTAAATGAATGCGAGACAACTGCTTTACAGTGGAAATGTGCAAAACAAAACAGAAATGAAATCCTCCTCCCGCTGTTCTAGCCGTAGCAGATTTAATTCATTAATTATCAAAGCTCAACATGATGGGTTTCAATAAAGGAATCATGTCCTAGTTCTGAGGGTCAAACTTACAGCTGAACCCCACAGACAACATTTACCTGACCCTGAATTCAACACACTAGATAATAAAAAACACATGAGGGCACCTTACCTCACTGCTGTTTGAGAGAGAGCTTACTGTGCACAAATTGGCTAAGCATTACCCACATTACAATAGTAACTACAGCGGAACAAGCAGTGAAGGAGCGTGGGCGATAAGATGCCAGTGTCTCTCCAATCTAAAAACTGATTGATTTCTCTACGGTATGCTGCACCAACTCATTAACTGACATCGTAGAAGATTCCAAACACTGCAAGACCCTGATAAACCAAACCCCACTCCCCACCAATACTTACTTTGAGTTTAAAGGGCTCTATCATTTCAAATGATATTTCAGAGTATGAGTTGTGACCAAACAAGTTCCTCGGTGCAACCCAACCTTTAACTTCTTTCATTTTGTTTCCAATTAGCTGGTGTATATTTATGCCAATTCTAATTGGTAAAGAATCTTAAAAGAAAGGCCCAGTGGATATTGTTTGCCATCAATCATTCTGGACGGTAAACTCTGAGACAGCTTTACAACTTCACTGAACAAATTCAGAATAAGAAAATGCATTTCCTCCCACAGCCCCGTACACAATCTCCCCGCATCACTGACTCTCCCCACCCATTTACTCCCCTCCCACAGAATTGATGCAAAGGTGCCAGTATGGGGGCCAGGTTACATAATGAACTTTCCACAATAGTTCGCTAGCCCAAGGAAAGACTTAAACTACGGTACAGACGTGGGAGTTAAGGCACCTTTGATCACCCTCACTTTATCTTCCCACAGGTGTAACCCGGCCTTGTTAATTCTGTAGCTGTGTAGGTCTCTTGGGAGGCCTGGAATACACATCTTTCCCTTCTAAGGCATACGCCCACCTGGAGAAATGTCTATGCCCAAGTTCTCTAAGTTCTCCTTATTGGTCTTCCTTGTTATTAACATGTCATCTAGATAAACGGTGGCCTGGGATAGACCGTGTACAATATTCTCCATTGTCCACTGAAAAATTGCACAGGCTGATGATATCCCAAATGGCATTCTTGTATATTGGTACAAACCCTTCTGGGTATTAATTGTAGCAAACTTCTGGGAAACGCCATCTAACCACAATTGCAGTTACACATGGCTCATGTCCAGCTTCCCAAAGGATTGACATTCCCCCCAGCTATGTGTATAAATCCTCAACGCAAGGGATTGGGTAGATATCTAGCTGCGAAAAGGGGGTTACTGTTTGTTTAAAATCCCCACAGAGGCAAACCAATCCGTCAGACTTCACAATTGGTACGACTGGTGCTGTCCATTCCATAAACTGGGCAGGTTTGATGATTCCTTTGCTTTCCAGCCATCTGATTCCTGCTTTACTACTTCTGCCCCAAGGCAAATGGCATTGGGCAGTCCATGCAGAAACATGGGATTGCTTCCTGGTCAACATGCAAAGTGACCTTGGCTCCTTTGATAATCTTAGACCTTTCTGAAAAACTTTTGGGTGTTTAATTAGGACTTTACTCAGGCAACCATTTTCTAATTGAAAACTGTTGAGCCAATCTAGGTGAATCTTTCATAACTAATTTTGCCCCATCTAGCTCGGTCCCAAGCCTTTTACTACAATCAGTGTTAACTGAGCCAGCTGTTTCACATTCAAGACCAGCACCGAAGCTGTGTCCTTAATCTGCAAGGTTCCCTAGTATAGGTTCTCAGTCTAGCTGAGATCAAGTGCAAACATAAGGGTTGGATTCCAGAGCGACTTTTGTCAAAGACTGGTTCTGCAATCACTCAAATGGCCAGACTGGTATTAACCTCAGTTAGAACCAGGTGACTATTTAAGAACAAAGAACAAAGGAACCTACAGCACAAGAACAGGCCCTTCGGCGCTCCAAACCTGTGCCGATCAAGATCCTCTGTCTAACCTGTCATCTATTTTCTAACGGTCTGTGTCCATTTGCTCCCTGCCCATCCATGTACCTGTCCAGATACATCTTAAAAGACGCTAACGTGTCTGCGTCTACCACTTCCGCTGGCAACGCGTTCCAGGCACCCACCACCCTCTGCGTAAAGAATTTTCCACGCATATCTCCCTTCAACTTTCCTCCTCTCACTTTGAAACTCGACATTTCTTTTGACTGGTTCTGATTTGGATGCTGCCAAGCAATTTAACTGTTCCAAACTACGCTTTCTACGTGTGCACTCTCCTGGATACCGGCCTACGAGTTCTCTTACTTCATTAAGGGCTAGTTGGGATTCTTTTGTTGTCTCGAGTCTGCCCACTGGCAGTGACGACAAAGGCTTGCGGGCACAGATCCTGAAGAAAATCTTAATCATTTGGCTGAGACGTGGCTTTGTTTGGGGTTTTGCTTTTGGCTGATCTAGAGTCTCTCTGTTCACGATTTGTGGCGAGTGAGCTTATGCAATTGCCTTGACTCAAGCCAGGTTCCCCGAGCTCAGCTGGACTGGTGAGGATATCCTGTTCCATTGGAGTGCCCTCAAACTTGTAATGTCCACTTGCTGCATTTTCCAATGATAAAGTCAGCTGTAGTGCCTGTTTGAAGTCCAGTTGAGCTTCAGCTAATAGGTGTTTTTGCACGGTTATGTCATCAATCCCACAGACAAACGGTTTCTCAGCATCTCATTAAGGTTTAAATCAAAGTCACACAGCTCTGCCGGTTGCCTTAACCTAGTCAAAAATCATAAACTGGATTGTTGTTTCTCAAATAGAACATAGAACTGCCAAGTAAAACTGATAGCATCTCAGAATTAGAAGATGCTTGGGCCAAACTATTCTTCAACTAAATCTGTCAACTCTTGTAAGGCTTCAGTATCTAGTGCCTCAAAATCAGGAACCTAATAACTGAAAAAGGTGCGCGTCCACAAGCTGTCCGGAGAATTATTTGTTGCTTTTCATTTGCTGCAGTGTCATTTGTCCGGGAAAAAAATAAAATTTTTCCACACACCGGGCTCAGTCATTGATGGAGAGTTGAATGAGTCATGCTTCCCAAATAATGGCATGTTGCCAGCAATGTTTACCCCAATTCAAAGACGACCAATGCAAGTGAATTTCTTCGGGAGCATGCTTTACTCTCATCTCCACGAAATAACTCCACAGAGGCTGGTATCCTGTCCCTAATTCACCCCTTATTTACACGAGGAAAATCCTTGACACTGACCCAGATTCCTTACAGCCAGCTCTCAGAGTGAACAGAACCCCTGACAATCCTGTTTATTTCTGTCAGCCAGGGCTCCCTGATTGGACCAGATTCGCAGCCTCAATCAGGGAACTCATATTCTACGAGGTCCACTTGGCTGACCTTGTTACAGACA
Organism: Stegostoma tigrinum; assembly: GCF_030684315.1. Lineage (NCBI taxonomy): Eukaryota > Metazoa > Chordata > Chondrichthyes > Orectolobiformes > Stegostomatidae > Stegostoma > Stegostoma tigrinum. The sequence continues at coordinate 21,397,905 of NC_081389.1, read as the reverse complement.
CTTCAGTGAACATAGTAGTTCACCATTAAACAGAAGAATGGCCACTCTGCTTATCACATCCAGTGGTGCCTCCACCAGATGGAGGAGTGGACATTGGAGGGTTAAGAATGTTTGATCTGAAACATGCGAAATCTCACACAGTAGATCAACCTTCCCAATACAGAGTGCTGCAAGGAGAAAAATGTTGTCTGGAACAATAATTGAACAATATTCTTCAAATGGCGCACAGCTGATTGTAGTTTTATTCATGAAGTTGAATAACAGCATCACACGTCTCATGGGAGAAGGAAATAAAACTGTCAGAACAAGTTTATAAACCCATCCATGGAACATGTTCAGCTGCATCAAAAATAAAGAGTGAGAGAATTTATTTTGACTTTATATTGCGCCTTTAACATCACAAGTGCTTGAGAGGCAGTGCAATTTTAAATGTAATCATTGCTGTAATGCCAACAAACATGGCAGACAATATATGCACGCATGGTCCCGAAGGAATAACTTTTCACTTTGTACCTTTGTGGAACATATTTGTTGCCAGCTCATCCCAAACTCTCTTTGAACTGAGTAACTCAACAGGCCATTTCGGGGCACAGCTAAAAATCAGTCTGATTGCTGCGTGTCAGAAATCAAATATGGGCCAGACCAGGTAAGGACAGCAGATTTCCCTCCCTTAAGGATATTAGGGAATCAGATGAGTTTTACAACAGCTGATGATAGTTGCATGGTCACCATCCCTGAGACTAGCTTTCAATGCCAGGTTTTATAATTGGAAATTAATTTCAGCCGCAGCCCTGGTGAGATTTGAACCTGTGTAATCCTCATCCTCATTGTCTGTCTGACTTTATTTTCAGACTATTTATGGAAACTGCCTCTGCCACTTATGGGAGATGGTGATGCAATGGTTGCTAATAGATTCCAAGCCAGTTGCTGAGATTGGCAGCAAGATTCCTGATCCATTCTGATGCCTTAGCATCTTCTCTGAGAGTTCAGAATTGTTCACAATACTCCATGAGAGGCCTAAACCATGATTTACAAAGTTCCAGCAAAAGTTCTTTGCTTTCATATCATGTTCTGCAATTTATAAACCCAGAACGCTCTATTTAATTCTCCACTCACCCTCCCAAACAGAACTCCCATCTTGAAGGAGTTGTATGTGCTGTGACAATGCTATGGCTTTAAGAGGTATGTTTTGTCCTCGTTTCTTTTAGAAAGAGGGACTGGAAGAGATGCTGAGTAGTCTGTGCGAAGATAAACTACTTGTGAAGCCTTGGGTGTTCTTTTAAAAAAATGATGAAACAATAGAAGCAGGCTGAAGGGCGTGGTCAAGTTCACACCCATAGGGCAGGAATTTTAGTTTCTTAGAGGTTTTCAGTAGCAGAAGCTGCTGGGTTTGTGAAAAGCTGCCACATCTCCACTTGCTACAGCTGAAAGCTGGAATCCTCTATCTCTCGGAATTGTATTTTCATGTCCTTTCCTTCTGGATTGGAGAATTGCATGTGAGACAATCTGTTTTCTGAATTTGCCTTTTGCCAGGGGTGTGTTTATGGTATGTTACTATATTGGAACAGTTAGGTGGTAATAGTTACTGTACCTATAATTTTGTTAAGCATTTCAACAATTACAACTAACCAAATTCTTTTCTTTATTTTTTCTTTTGTTGTATTTTAACTATAAGACCATTAGACATAGGAGTGGAAGTAAGGCCATTCAGCCCATTGAGTCTGCTCTGCCATTTAATCATGGCTGATGGGCATTTCAACTCCACTTACCCACAATCTCCCTGTGGCCCCTAATTCCTTGCGAGATCAAGAATTTGACCATAATAGATGTGTCTACTAGATTTCCAGAGGCCATTCCATTATTTAGGCTTGTAGAAGGATTACTCAAATGTTTCACTCGATACAGATTACCCATAAAATAGATAAAGTGTCGAATTTTACATCAGAATTGTTCAAAGAAGTTAAGGATAGTTCAATCCACTGCATACTATTGTGTATCACAGTGAACATTGGAATGGTGGCATCAAACTTTAAAGAAGACATTGAGAGCTGTAGTCAAGGCTATCCAGAGGACTGGGATAAAGGAATCCCATTAGCATATGAATAGATTGTGTTTTTATAACGTTCAGTAGTTTGACCAATCAAATTGCATCTGGAACACAACACCTTACATTTACCTTTAAAGTAAGAAACAGTTGAGGTCTAATATTTTGTGAGGTGGTGAGGTCTGGTCCATAACAGTATGGGTGTCAAAGATTTCTCTGGTCATCTGCACTTTTAAGAACTGTGCCAGTTATAATATGCTGACCTGCCACATTCCATCACAAGAGCATTCACATTTCACCCTTCTCTATCGGAACTCCATCCACCAAGTTCCCAATCCTGTCCATCGCTTCCTGATGTCTGTAACTATCCTTGTCACTGTGGATCATCCAAAGATTTTGTAATAATGTTTCCTATGCATAGTGATTGGAACAAGCTATGTCTCATTGACCATGAGATCCTTGAGTGGGGTAATTAAACTGGACCAAATAGGAAGTCTTGGCTAACCAATACAAATGAAGGATTTAGAATCTCCTCAGTTCAGGGGACTGACTTTGAGCTTGGTGGTCACAGCCAGTGTACTGTGCACAAGTAAATAAAGGATGACTTGGTGATGGGATACTAGCCTCTGTACAGTTATTTCACTACACTTGAGTCTAGATCATTTATAAATATTAAAGGATACTAAATGTACACAAAACCCTTGGGGAGCAGAACTGAAAACCATCTTGCACCCCTACCATCATCTTCCTGCCCTGCCTATCAATGTGCCAATTTCATGTCTCCATAAATTCATGGGCTTTCACACTTTGTAACAACTCTCCAAAGTGGCACTTTGTCAAATTCCTCCAGAAGGTAAAAAGGTATACCCCTCACTTCAACTCCACGGCTGTTTTCATTACAAAAACAGAAGTTGCTGGAAAAGCTCAGCAGGTCTGGCAGCATCTGCAAAGAAAAAAATCAGAGTTAAAGTTTTGGCTCTGGTGGCCCTTCCTCAAGGACCTGGACCTGAAATGTTAACTCTGTTTTTTTACTTCACGGATGCTGCCAGACCTGTTGATCTTATCCTGTAACTTCTGTTTTGTTCCTAATTTAGAGCATCTGCAGTTCTTTCAGTTTTTATTGACCATTTTTGTTACCTTATTGAAGATGCCAATCGAGATGGTCACACGTGATTTACCTTTAGCAAGTTACTGTTGCCTCTCCTTGAATATCCTGTGCCTTTTTAGGGGGTTCTGGTAGCACAATGATTTGATTTGATTTTGATTTTGATTTTATTTGATTTGATTTATTACCGCTGTGTATGCCAAAGGTAAAGCCTGAAGATGAGGTGTCAATTTGATGAAGCCGCCAAACAGGACTACTTGCATGTGAAACAGCATGGACACCAAATGACAAGCAGAGCTAAGCAATCCTATAGCCAACAGAACAGCTGTAGGCTTTGCAGTCCTGCCATACCCAGTCGTGAGTGGTGGTGAATAATTAAACAACTCACTGGAGGAGAAGGCTCCACAAATACTTCCATCCTCAATGTTGGAAGAGCCCAGCACATCAGTGCAAAAGGCAAGGCTGAAGCTTTCACAGCAATCTTCAGCCAGAAGTTCCGAGTGGATGCTGCATCTCAGCCTCCTCCAGTAGTCCCCAGCATTACAGATACCGGTCTTCAGCCAATTCGATTCACTCCACGTGTTATCAACTAGTGGTTAGAGACACTGGATACTGCAAAGCCAACAGGCCCTGACACCATTCGGGCAATAGTACTGAAGATTTGTGCTCCAGAACTTGTCGTTCCCCTAGCCAAGCTGTTCCAGTACAGTTATAACACTAGCATCTATCCAACAATGTGGAAAATTGCCCAGGTATGTGCTGTACACAAAAAGCAGGACAAATCCATCCCAGCCAATTACTGCCTCATTTATCAACTGTCGATGACCAGTAAAGCGATGGAAGGTGTGATCAACAGTGCTATCAAGCAGCACATACTCACTAATAACCTGCTCAGTGACATCCAGTTTGGATTCCGCCAGGGCCACTCAGCCCTGGACCCCATTGTAGCCTTGATTCAAATGTTGTCAAAAGAGCTGAATTCCAGCGGTGAAGTGAGAATGACATCCCTTTACATCAAGGCTGCATTCAACCCAGAGTGGCATCAAGGAGCCCTGGCAAAACTGGAGTCAATGGGTACAGGGGGAAAACGCTCCGGTGGTTGGAGTCATACCTGATACATAGGAAGATGGTCGTTACTGCTGGAGGTCCATCATCTTAGCTCCAGGACATCTCTGCAGAAGTTCCTCAGGGTAGTATCTTCGACCCAACCATCTTCAGCTGCTTTGTCAATGACCTTCCCTCCAGCATAGCGTCAGAAGTTGTACTGTTCGTTGATAATTGCACAATGTTCAGCACCATTCATGACTCCTCAGATATTCAGACAGTAGTCCGTGTTCACATGATCAGATCTGGACAATATCCAGGCTTGGGCTGACAAGTGGCAAGTGACATTTGCCCCACACAAATGCCAGGTTATGACCATCACCAATAAGAGACAATCTAACTACTGCCCCTTGACTTTCAATGGTGTTACCATCACTGAATTCCCCAGTATCAACATCCTGGGAGCTATCATTGATCAGAAACTCAACTGGACTTGCCCTCTAAACAAAGTTAGTACAAGAGCAGGTTAGAAGCTGGGAATACTGTGGCGAGTAACTCATCTCCTGACTCCCCAAAGCCTGTCCATCATCTACAAGGCACAAGCCAGGAGTCTGATGGAATACTCCCCACTTACCTGAATGAGTGCAGACCCAACAACACTCAAGAAGCTCAACACCATCAGGACAAAGCATCCCACTTGATTGGCATCGCGTCCACAAACATTCACTCCCTCCACCACCAACACTCAGTAGCAGCAGTGTGTACTATCTACAAGATGCCCTGCAGAAATTTACCAGAGATCCTCAGATAATAATTTCTAAATCCACATCCACTTCCACCTAGAAGGACAAGGGCAAGATATATGAGAACGCCACCACCTCCAAATTGCCCTCCAAGCCACTCACCATCCTGGCTTTGAAATATATCGCCATTCTTTCGCTGTCACTGGGTCCAAATCTTGGAATTCCCGCTTAATGGCATTGTGGGTCAACCCACAGCAGGAGGACTGCAGCAGTTCAAGAAGGCAGCTCACTGCCACCTTCTCAAGGGCAACTAGGGATGGGCAATAAATGCTGGGCCAGCCAGCAACTCCCACATCCCACAAAATGAAACAATAGAATTCTAGTTCCCTCCCCCCATCCCCCTCTCTGATGAAGGGTCTAGGCCCGAAACGTCAGCTTTTGTGCTCCTGAGATGCTGCTTGGCCTGCTGTGTTCATCCAGCCTCACATTTTATTATCTTACAATAGAAATAAGTGTTGTCTTAGGTGATTTACAGGCAGATTGTACTCTCTAAGTAAATCAGAATAACAGAACAGCGTGCAATGTTATAGCTGCCAAGAAGGTACAGAGAGAGATCAATGTTAACGTTGAAGTGGCCCATTCAAAAGTCTGATAAGGACAGGAAAGAAGCTGTTCTTGAATCTGTTTGTACGTGCGTACAAACTGTTAAATCTTCTGCCCAATGGAAGAGGGAGAAAGAGAGAATAACTGGGGTAGGAGGAGACTCTGATTATTTTGGTTGCTTTCCTGGAGCAGCAGGGTATATAGATTGTATCAATGAATGGAAGGCTGGTTTGTGTGATGGACTCATCTGTATTCACAATTGTCTGTAGTTTCTTGTAACCTTGGGAAGGACAGTTGCTAGACCACATCATGATGCATCCAGATAGGATATTTTCTATGGTGCATCCACAAAAATTTGTAAGAGTCTTTATTCACATGGTGCATTTCCTTAGCTTGCTGAGAAAGTAGAATCAGTGCTGTGCTCTCTGGACCATAGTGTCAATGTGGGCAGGCCAGGATAGATTGTCACTCCCAGGAACTTGCTGCACTCAACCATCTTGACCTCAGCACCATTGATACAGACAGGGGCATGCCCTCCATTCCACTGACTGAAGTCAATGATCAGTTCCTTCGTTTTGCTAACGTTGATGGAGACTGTTATCTTTCCACCATTGCCATAAAGCACTCTATCTCCTTGCTGTACTCCATCTTGTTGTTGTTTGAGTTCTGACCTACAACAGTAGTGTCATCAGCAAACTTATACCTGGAGTTGGTGCAGAATTTGGCCACACAGTTGTGTGTATAAGGAGTGTAGTAGGGGGCTGAGTATGCAGCCTTGCAGGACACCATGAGAATTGTCATGGAGGGGCTGTTGTCTCTTATCCTACTGACTGCAGTCTGTTGGTCAGGGAGTTGAGAATCCAGTTACAGAGGGGGGAGCAGAGACCTAAGTCCCAGTGTTTAAAGGTGCGTTTGTTTGGAGTTATGGTGTTGAAGGTGGAGTTGTACTCATTAAGTAGGATCCTGACGTAGAAATCTTTGTTGTCCAGATGTTCCAGGGATGAATGCAACGTCAGGGAGGTGGCATTTGCTCTGGATCTGTGGCACCCATAGATGAATTGCAAGGGATCAAGGAAATCTGGGAAGCTGGAGTTGATGTGACCCATGGCCAATCTCTCAAAGCACTTCATAATTATGCAGGTCAGAGCCACCGAATGGTAGTCATTGAGGCATACTGCATGATTTTTCTTTGGCACTGGGATGATGGCGGTCTTCTTGAAGCAGGTAGTGTAGTAAGGAGCGGTTGAAGGTTTCTGCGAATAGTCCTGCCAGCTGGCCCATGAAAGATCTGAGTGCATGGCTGGGGACTCCATCCAGGGTGGTCCCTTTCTGCTGGTTCACCCTTGAGGTGGCTGATCTGATGTCTGCAGCGATGACCAAGGGTACCGCTGCACCCAAGGCTAATGGGATAGGTGACATCATTTCACTGCTCCTCTGTTCAAAGCGAGCACAGAATACATTGAGCTCATCAGGTAGGGATGTACTGTTGCCCGCGTTTCTGTTTTACTTCACTTTACAGTCCATTATGATGTGTAAACCTTGCCACAAACAATGGGTGTCCACGTGGTTGGTCTGGGTCTCAAGCTTACTTTGACATTTGCTCCTTGTGTCCCTGATGGCCTTAGGAAGGCTGTACCTGGGTTTCCAGTACTGGTTCAGTGTTGTTCAACTTGAATGTCTCAGGTCTGGACTTCAGTAGAAAGTGGATCTCCTGGTTCATCCATGGCTTCCAGTTGGGAAACACTCAGATTAACGTTTTCAGCATGCAGTCTTCTACACAGTTAATCATGAAGTCTGTAACAGTAGTGGAATACTTGTTTAGGTTGGCTGCTGACTGCATGAATATGGACTAATCCACCTACTCTGCGCAGTCCCATCTGTTTCCTCAGACCAACACTGCACTACTCTCTGTACTGGGTCCTCATTTTTTAAATCAGTGGTAATGTCCCTGCCTCTGAGCCAGGAGGCCTGGTTCCAAATCCCTCCTGCTCCAAAGATGCATAATACCATCTCTGTATAGGTTGATTAGAAAGTATGGAACTGATTTCTTTATTATTGGAAGTTTCATTAGTCCCCAGTAATAATCTCCAGGAATCTCCCCACCAGTGAAATTCAGCTGACTGGCCTGTAGTTTTACGTATCTCTGTTGTTTTTGAGAACTGAGATAGCATTAACAACCATCCAGTCCTACAGCACTGATCCTGTATTTGGTGAGGATTGAAAGGTGATCTCCAGCTTTTTTAAACTCCCAGTCTGAAATGTGACTCCTATATGGACTGTGAGCATTTTACCTTGGTTCACATTTCCCAGTAGCATGGAGAGAATACTGAAGAGCTGTGTGACCATGTCAGACTGTTGAGTTAACAATTAAAGGTCTTGTCCCACTATGTGACCAAGGACAGGCTGTCCCCTGGTGAACCCAGGACCAACAACCTATCCTCAACCAGCAGATTAACTACTCAGTCATTACCACTGCTGCCAGTGAGAGATTGCTGGTATGAAATGGTTTTGAATATCAACATAACAGAGGACTGTTTCATTCTCTCCAATGTCAGTAGTTATTGCCCTCTCTAAAAGCCCCTGCAAAGGCGTTGGCTGCCATGTTGCAGTGCCAATTTGGTACAATCCCAGTGGTGTGCACCACTCATAGTGGGCATGATGGTGCTGATGTACATACACAAAAAGTGGTGAACTCACAAACCTACATATTTAAAAAGAGCAGGAGAATGCATGGGGCCAATTGGACAGCTTCACCAAAGAGCTAGTACGGTCACAGTTCCTATTGAATGGCAGGGGCAAGCTAGATGGGGCAAATGACCTACTTCTTCCCCTAAACTGTATGCTTGTTCATTCAGCTGGATCTTATAGACGTAGAAACATTCTCTCTGTGTCTGCTCTGTCAAAACCTTTCATCATTTTAAAAGATCTGAGTAGGTCACCCCTTAGTCTCAGCGGATTAAGTGGACAGTATTTGATCTTGTCATTTAGTGAGTTGTTTAAGGCTGTCATCCGAAGTCCTTATAAGGAGCCCCTATACTGCCGAACACAACAGCACATTGATTTCCAGGTGATGCTCCTCATGCATTTCAATAACTGTTGCCTGACAATAAACAATACAGAGGTATGGCAGTTCTCGGAAATTAATGGTTAGGAGTCCCCAAACAATTTGTTTTTGTTCAGATAATCAAACATCAATTGGAAGAGTAAGTGTCCTTTCACCTTCTTTTGATATATAATGTAATTATTCAGCAGGGCTGCGTCATAACCCACTTCCTTTTGACACTGATTGAAAACTCTTATCCTGCTTGTCTAAAATTTGCGCATTTTCATTGTTAGGAGGAGTACAATATATTGAATGAAATTGTTTAGACTCTGTCAGTACGATAAGCAAGTCGACCTGATTGCATTTTAATCTCCCTTCTCTTCATTTGCTTCCTTCCTCCTTGAACTGACTGTTGCTGAGATAGGATTTGGCCACATTGAGACAATCTGCTGATTTGTTGAATTATTCATTGTCTCCAACGTCAGTAGTTATTGCCCTCCTGAAAAGCCCCTGCAGAGGTGTTGGCTGCCATGTTGCAGTGCCAATTTGGTACACCTTAGCGACTTGCTGGGTCACTCCTGGGGGACGTTCCAAGTCAACATGTGGAAATCCAGGGCAGTTTGTGCCTTTAAACTTTTTTGACAGTACAGAAATCTGCCTGGCATGTGAAGACAAGCTGCACATGTTACTGTCATAATTACACACATCAGCGAGGGGCAGACAGCTCAGATTAGCTATGAGTTGTTTAAGACCTTCTTTGACATCAAAAGCTTGAAAATGACATTATTATTGTGCCTTCAAGGAGCTGCAAAGGTCATGTTTTTCTCCAAGCTGCACAAATCAAATACAATTGTTTCGAAGATGGATGCTTTCACCTGCACTCAGAGTTGTTGAAATGTGACAATCTGAAATGGATTGCAGTGCAGGTCAGAGACAGGTTGGCTGGCTGTACATGTAACTGGCTACAGTCCTGCAATGGGTTATCAGTAAACTGTTCAGCCATAACACCTTCAGATACTTCATTGGTCAGGAAGATTCACTCAAATATATAGTCGGTTTATTATCAATTTCACATTTTAGAATTTATTCATCTTTCATGACAATATTAATTTCCCCACTGAACAACAAAGAGTAAACCTTTTTACAACTTCAAGATATCCCAAAGTGCTTTTAAATTAAATACTTTTGAAGAGTGGTCCCCACTACAATGTAAGAAATGTGTAACCTGATTGGTGGACAGCAAGATTCCAACAAAACTGCTATGCGATAATGGCCAGATCATCTGTTTCAGTGATCTGGTTTGCTTGAAACTCATTGGCCAGGACATTGGCGAGGAACTCCCATGCTCTTTCTTTCAAGTTATTGGCCAAAGTGTCTTTTACACTGGCCAGAGAGTTTGGCATCTTATCAGAAAGACAGCATTCCCATTATTCCTGAGCTGGAGTGTCAGCTGAAATTATGTGCTCGTACCTCTGTTAAAGCTCAGTCTGAAGACTGGAGTATTTTGTGATGGTTCAAAGCCTTTGATCATCTTTTATCAATGGACCATTGGTATCCTATGTGACATTCAATTGGTTAACTTCAGCTAATTGAGTGTCACTTTAAATCACAAAGCTTCCTCTAACATGATGGTTATTGACAAAGTCAGTCAGAAATGCTGCATGTGCCAACATGACGTTGATAATTGGTAAAAGTGATAAACAGTGGAACTGGGCCAAGTTCCTGTTTCACCATTGCAGCTGAGACACTTAATTTGGACTGCACAAGGGGGATTTTATTTCATTCATTCATTCATTGACAGGATGTGGATATCACTGGCTGGCCAGAGTTTATTGCCTGTCGCTACTTGCCCCTTGAGAAGTTAATTGGGTGCTTCCCTCTGGAACCACTGCAGTCCATGTGCTGCAGTAGACCCAGAATGCCCTTAAGGAGGGAATTCTTGGACTTTGACCCAGTCACAGTGAAGGAACGGCAGCATATTTCCAAGTTAGAATGGTGAGTGGCTCCAATGGGAACTTGCAAGGAGTGGTGTTCCTATGTGTCTATCGCCATTGCCCTTCTCAATAGAAGTGACATGGGTTTGGAAGGTGCTGTCTGAGGATCTTTGATGAACTTCTGCAATGTGTCTTGTGGATAGTACATATCAGTTTTGCAGTTGCGGCCTTCAAACAGGTTTATAGTTCCATCTTTCAGGGTGATGGGTCAAACAGTTCTCATATTTAGAAGTTCAGGTCTGTGGAAGTTACTGAGGTCATTTCATTCTTTCAGCTTGTTGTCTCTGACATTTACTTCTGCTGCTTTCTGGCCCTTCCTTGGAACTAGGGTTTTAAAGCAGCCCTCACAACTTGAGCACAGATCGAGATTACTTAATGTAACTCAAGCCTGCTTGCCACCAGAACACACCAGCTTGCATTGCTGCTCCAGAGCACTGGTCGTGGAGGGAGTGAATGTTTGTGGAGGTGATGCCAATCAAGGGGCTGCTTTGTCCTGAATGGTATCAAGCTACTTGAGTGTTGTCAGGGATGCACCCACCCAGGAAAGTTGGGAGTAATCCATCACACTGCTGACTTGTGCCTTGTAGATGGTAGACAAGCTTTGGAGAGTGAGGAGGTGAGCTACTCACCACTGGGCTCCTAGCCTTTGGCTTGCTTTTGTAGCCATAGTATCTGTTGTGGGCAGAATTAATTAAACATGGTGCCTAGGTAACAAAGTAATTTGGGTTTAATTGTGTCTTGTGTGAGTTCCATCACATCCAATTTGAGTTTTGGCAGCAGCCTCGTCTAACTAAGTGTTAATTATATTGATCTCTCCCGAAGTTTCTGTCTGATTCTCTAATGATTCTGTGCCCCAGGCTCACATAAAGAAAGTAGCACATCAGTTGTCTTA